>NW_027103738.1:0-42218 GCF_902728285.1 Clytia hemisphaerica | reverse complement strand
AAATAGTCCTTGGACCAAATAAACATATTTACAAAGCTGATTTTCAAGAGTTCCATATTCCTTGAAGATAATTCAGAGAGTTGTCCTAGTTACTTAGAAACCATACCACTGGTTGAATTTTTAAAATGTCAAATGCTTCCTTCAACTTCAGAGAAAAGGGAATATTTTCTACTCTCGAGTCTCTAATAACGTACATGTGGAAAAATCAAACCGAATTAACATTGAAAGCCAAAAGTGATAAGCGGTTATAATGTTTGAACGCTGCAGTATATATAGTAATTGACTTAATTAAATTCCTGGGATTAAACGAATACATGTTTTCTGTGTTCTGTTTTTTCATATCTGGTCACCTAAACTTTCAAAAAAAAATCTAGAAAACTTCAAACAAATAGAATATACGACATGGAAAGACCATAAGAGTAAAAACCGAGGAGCTAAATCAAGTTTCTAAAAAGTCAGACAAATTTCCTGTGGCGTTCTTTGTGCTGATTTCATTTTTCTCATAAATTTTCCCCAGCAGATTTTTTTCAACACCTTTTTCTTCATGTTTTCGTTTTCTATCGCCTACTATCGTTATTTTGAGAAGTCGCCTTTTCTATCGCTTCTTATCACAGGCACGACGCAACGGGACGGCAGGTACGGCGGCCGCCGTACCAGATTTCACAAAAATACCGAAGTTTTCCTCTTCGTCGGTCAAATCGCTATAAAATCGCTTAAATTCCTCATTCGCCGTACCAGATATAAAAAGCTTCCGTCGTGCTGTATCCCAATGGAACCAAGCTTTATCCTATTTCCGTGTTCTTTTCGTCTTTTATTAGCAGAGTCTTTAGCAAAAAGAAGAAAAAATATCTAACATTGCCTGAAAGTGTCACTCGCTTAATTATTCATAACTCTACTTGTCAAAAGGTGTGTGCAGGGAGGATTTGACAAAGAGCAGATATTGATAAGTACTTAAAATAATTCTTTTAGAAAAATGAAACCAAATTTAGTAATATAGTAAATTTCGAACGACGAATTACATGCTTCACTACATGCAGACACCCCTGTCCACACTCGGTAGAACTTTTTCCTCAGTGGGGATAAACATTCCTAATGAAAGAAAGTTAGATAGCAATGCGAGGAGAAAAAAATCAGCGAAAATATAGCGTTTAGCAAAATGCATAAAAAAAACTAAATAGAAAGTTCTGGTCGCAAAAAAATCAGTTTTATTGACAATGAATCATGCTTGATGGTGAGCATTGTTATTGGCCCCCCGCAGGAGCGTAGCGACGAGGAGGCTCTCATAGTTTCACGCATAGATATTGGACTGGAATCTCAAAATTTTGCGAATTGTTTTGTTGTTGTTGTCGCGTAAGTATTTCCGTAGTTAGTCTCTTCCGTAAATGTTCGGTTTTTTCGGGACGGTGTATTATTTCATATTACGTTATGGTATTATCATATTTACATATTACAATTTTAGCTTTGATTCAGCTTTGAAAAGCTGAAGCGAGTGTATAAATGCAATCAAAACAGTGTATGATATAACACAATTACAATATTTGTGCAATCAAACAAACAAAATGGCAGACTGGTTATGATGATGATGAGCTGTAGTAGGGGGAATTTTGTTCGATTTTTTGGAATCGCTTGACTGTTTTGTTAGAAGCACTTGTTATACATTTTTGGAAAGCTAAGGGGTAGGGGAATCGAAATTAATATGTTTCCAATTTTTTTTCGGCCACTTTGGTGTGATTTTCGGACAAATATGACGGTCTCAGGCAAAAATCATAGGGTTAAAAATTAATGAAAATTTAGCTCGAGAAAACAGAAACCTGTTGTATATTTTGGAAAGCTCTTTAAAAAATAAGATTAGAATATGTTGCAAGTATAGGTGATTTCTGTACAACTAACTCGAGATATTAACCCTTAAAACCGTGTTTTTCAGCCGAAACAGCTATTTTGTCCATTTTTTTGCGCTTTTTGAAGCTCAATATCTCGATTTAGGTACTGAAATCACTTATTACTTGCAATATATCCTAATCCTAATTTTTGAGAGCTTTCCAAAAATATACAACAGGTCTCCGTTTTCTCGAGCCTAAAATTTCATTAATTTTTAACCCTATGATTTTTGCCTGAGACCGTCATATTTGTCCGAAAATCACACCAAAGTGTCCGAAAAAAAATTGGAAACATATTAATTTCGATTCCCCTACCCCTTAGCTTTCCAAAAATGTATAACAAGTGCTTCTAACAAAACAGTCGAGCGATTTCACAAAATGCCCTCTACTACTGATTCATTGACTAGAAAAAGTGTTTTGTATGTCAAATTTTGTTTCTTGTCTTTGAAACTGAATACTAACTACTGTAATTTAGTCAGACGTTCACTTCAGCAATGATTTCAATTCTTTTTCCAGAATCTTTAAAGAAATTTGCTTAAGTTTTCAAATGTACATTTGATATTTTTGTTCAAACTCTAATTTATTTTTGTCTGTCATTTTATTGATAACTACCTTTATTGTTTATATAGGGCTTCTTGAGTTTTAAATACCATCATATGGTCGTAACTCGAGAAAGTCCTTTTTAACTTAGTAAAACAACCGCCAAAATACAAAAAAGATGAATGTACGCATATGTAAAGTTGAATCCAAACGTGGTTGACTTTTTCTTTTGGTCTTCAAAATAATTTACCTCACTTAGAGGTTTTTACGTCTTTTCAGTGCGGTAAATCTTTTTGAAAAACCTGAAAAAAGTTTGTTTACTCGTTAAACTTTACATGCGCACGTTAAACTTTTTCATGCAGTTGTGATAGCCTAAATAACTTACGCTCCAGTGTCCAGTGGTTTGGTGAAATAGCTCCAAATTCTGGCTTTCTAAGTTAGGAGAGACCTTCCCGAAGGCATTTAACGGTGGTTAGACTAGGTACACAGACAGTCATACAGAAACACCATAAAGGGAAAGTATATCGCTAGCTATAAACTCAAAAAGTCTAGCTTCCTGAAGGCACGTCTCTTCATTGTATGCGCTGCGATCAGCTTGGAGAAAAGATTGCATTTGAAAAGAAATTTAGGCGCATTTGAACTTTTCTTGACTGTACGTCTGAATGAACCACAATGGCATTCCTTTACTTTTCTTTTGACCAAAAACATAGAAGATTTTGCTTGAGAAGTGCAATCACAGCGTACGCTAGTGGAGCCCGGGCCTTAACTAGGATAAGTGAGTTTCTATTTCACCCAACTTAAGATGGCGCAGAACTTTTTGATAAATTTTATACGCAGTATCCTCTTGACTTTTGTTTATGAGGCAAAGTAGTAATAGAGAAATGTTGAAATATAGCAGCCAATGAAAAAAAAACAAGCTATTTCTGACTGGTTACCTTGTGGATTTATTCACTGCGTATGTCCATATATTTTGCCTACAATCTAAGATGTCTGCGACATTATTAGAAAAGGTCTATTTAGTGAATAATAATCATGACATATATCGTTATAAGAAAGAAACTAGGAGAAAAAACAAACAAACAGGAGATGTAAAAATCGGTACAATGGAATATAATTTTTTTTTCAAGCAAACGCCTCAATCAATCAATAAATTAATCAATCAATCAATCAATCAATCAATCAATCAATCAATCAATCAATCAATCAATCAATCAACCAATCAATAATTAAATCAATCAATTATTCCTGATTATTTTTTAATGTTTAATATTTAAAGCATTAAAGCTTTATAAGTGCATGACATGATCTTTATGTGGGGGCATTTAGTGAAAGCTATGACTAGTCAATAATGTTTTTGTGTGAAAAACATAGAAATACAAGGAAAAAATTATAATGAAAATCTGCGAAAAAGGCGATTTCTGGCATTTTCAACCGGAAAAAAAATTTTCTTAAAAATCGAACTCAGCCATGTTTTGAGCATTGCAAATACGCATCTTTCTGCAAAAAAATCAGAAAAAACTGAAGATAAAAATTCGAGAAAATGTAAAAAAAACGGGTTTTCCGGCATATTTCCGGCATTTTCGGCCGGAAAAAAATGTTTTTCAAAAATTGGGCTCTGTCACTCTTTAGGTATTGTCATATTGTATCAGTGTGCAAAATTTCATAAAAAAATATAAAGTACAGCTCGAGAAATTCAAGAAATACTGTCTTTCCGTCGAAAATAGGTTGTTTCCGGCGATTTTTCAATAGTTCCGGCTTCAGAAATCAATTTTATTGAAAATTGAAACACGCTTGATGGTGGGCATTGCTATTAATAATGTTTTTGAATGAAAAAACAACCAATTATGAGGAAAAAGTCTAATGAAAATCCAGAAAAACGGCGATTTCCGGCATATTTCCGGCATTTTCGGGCGGAAAAAAATTTAAAAAAAAAAATCGAACTCAACAATGTTTTGGGCAATATTAATACGCATCTTTGAGCAAAAAATCAGAAAAAACTAATGATAAAATCTCGAGAAAATGCCAAAAAAAACAGTTTTTCCGGCATATTTCCGGCATTTTCGGCCGGAAAAAAATGTTTTTCGAAAATCAGGCTGTGTCACTTTTTAGGTATTGTCATTTGACATCAGTGTGCAAAATTTCATAAAAAATTATAAAGTACAGGTCGAGAAATTCAAGAAATACCGTTTTCCGACGAAAATCGACTGTTCCGGCAATTTTTAGAAAGCACCGGCTTCAAAAATCAGTTTTATCGACAATTGTGATCATGGACATTGCTATCAATAACGTTTTTGTGTGAAAAAACAACGAAATATAAGGAAAAAGTCCGATGAAAATCTGCAAAAACGGCGATTTCCGGCATATTTCCGGCATTTTCGACCGGAAAAGATTTTTTCTCAAAAATCGGACTGGGCCAAGTTTTGTTTTGAGCATTGCTAATACGCATCTTTGTGAAAAAAATCAGAAAAAACTAATGATGAAATCTTGAGAAAACGCCAAAAAACGGTTTTTCCGGCATATTTCCGGCACTTTCGGCCAAAAATTATTTTTTTTCGAAAATCAGGCTCTGTCACATTTTGGGCATTACCATTTTGCATCTTTGTGCCAAAGATCAGGAAAAACTGAAGAGCCAATCTCGAGAAAAGCTGGTAACAGACGGACGGACGAACGGACAAAGGTTAATAATTTATATAGGACCTCCAGGTATACCGGGTAGTCCAAAAAAAGTGTCCATAAAATTCATTTTTTGACGTAGCTTGTTTTTGTGGGTCCATTGACTTGAAATTTGGTACAGGCAATCTTTAGCATAACTCTGAGCACTCCTCAAAATTTCATATTCAGAAAACAATTTTTCGAAAAGTTAAAAGATTCTAAAAATTGGAGGTCAAAAGTGGGTTGTTCAAAAATTGACGTCAATCATTTTCAGAGGGCATTTTGCTTCATAATATTTCAAAACGATTGAAATAAATTCATTTTTGAATTCACATTTTTTCTCAAAACTTTCCACAATAACATTAAGCATAATGTTCGTTTAATAAAGTCAAAAATTAATTGTAAAACAATTTGATACATCCACCATTATTTTCATTCACAGTACGAACTCGCGGTAGGAATTGTTTCAAAGCTTTTCGGATGATTTCATGATTGGAACCGATTTTTTTCCATACTGATTTGATCTTTCTTTTCAATTGTTCTTCGTTTTCGAACGGGTTGTTTAAACGGCCCCTGTACACCTCCGCCTTGACTGCCTCCCAGAAATAATAATCCAGTGGATTGCAGTCAGGTGACGAAGGTGGCCAGTCAGTCTTTTTTACGAAACGTTTTCGTAATCTTTCTTCCATGAATCCTTGCACCAAGTTACTACCGTGTGAAGGGGCACCATCTTGTAAGAAGATCCAGTTTTCATGAGGAAATAATTTCGCAACGGACGGTATGAGTTTTTTTTCAAGGTGTTCGTGGTATTGTTTACAGCTTCAGAGATAAACCTTTATTATAGATTACCGGGTGGGTGAAAAATCAGGGTTTTTCTCTAACCGGGTACAATTTGCTGATTTTTACAGTATGTAGAAGTACCACCGGGTCAGTGACACAATACAGTATATATCTATCAATCATTTGATCTTAATGCTTATATTAAAGTCGCTGGCATCCGAATCTTTATTCATCACCAGCCAAAATGTTGTCTTGTTCAACCGTTTAATAATTTCTTTACGTCAAAGTTCTAAGTGATAGCTGAAAGACAAAATAAAATTTTCAGAAGGAGTTCCAAAATTCTGTCAATTTGGTAGCTTGAATTGGAAATAGGGTAAGCATCTTTTAAGGTTTATATAGCGCACACTTTTGACATAATCATTACTTTTCTTGATGTGTTTGTACGAGCTCCAATCATTTTGCGTTAATCTCTTTTGCACATTAATTGCATCATGTGACAAAAGATATATAAGAACTTGCAAGTATCTTTAATTGAGCCGCATTGCAACTCGTACAAATGTAAAAAAAAGTAATAATTATGACGTATGCGTTGCGGAGCGCTATTCGAGAGTTACAAATCAGCTCAAGTGTTCATATGGTTAAATATCTTTGAAAAGTGAAACAAAGTGTTCACCATATTAGATCTTTTTGCCTTATGAAAAACAATCTAAAATTGCACATTTCTCAATATAGTTATTACATGGGGAAAGGAATAATAGGCTTTTACGCAAGTAATCGATGGTAACTCAAGAATATTTATTCTTACCTCGGCTAACCAGTTGGTTTCACTTGTGCAGACGTAAGGATTTGTAGCTCCTAAAAAGGAACAAAAACAAAATCTTATAGTTTAAGTGACATCTTAAGTTCTTCACCATCTAAATCGTACTTTACATCATAAGTAAAAACTTGGGAAATTTGGCAAGAAATTTGTGAAACTTGAGGGACCAGGCGGTATGTGTTCTAATAATAGGTCAAAGCCCCGTCAAAGCTCCTTTGGGAAATTTGGCAAGAAATTTGTCTTCGTTCCCGATGGAAAATTACCCTGAGATTCTAGTCCACTATAAAAATTGACTTTCATTCCATCCCCATTCTAAATTCAATGCTTAAAGATCACATTCAAAAACCATCACCACTGGATCTTTTAACCTAGGAACAATATCATTTCTATTCCCATTGGGATTTTGATAAGAGTTTTTATCCCCACTGAAAGCAAAAGTTCCAAAGGGGCAGTGAGACAGGGGTGTCTTTTGCAACTTTTGATGAAAACATTTGGGAGGGGCCACCAATTTGAAAAGTTACATTTAACCCTATTTTTATCCGGCTTTTTCGGATTTAGTATTATCAAGGGGGTCTTTTCCACCAGCCTTGCATAACTTTTGATCTAGAAAAGATATGGACTTGAAATTTGGCAGAAATGTTCTCTACCATTCTCCTTTAATGAAAATTCATAGAAAAAAATTTGGGTTGATGAGGTCATCATAAAGGTGATGACGTCATCACAAAGTTTCACCTTTCTAAAAGCCAAAAGAAATATCTTTAACATATTTGCTGGTTTTTAACATACTAATAAAATTGACGTTTAAAATCCATGCAGAAAATGAGTAAATTTTTTCAAAAAACAATGACGTCATTTTTGATGACGTCAGCAGTTTATGAAAATTTTTAAAATATTTTTTAAAATATATTATTGATACCTAAAACCTGTCAAAATTAGAAGTCAGTTGGATGCCTAGATCAAAAGTTATGCTAAATTTAAGATTTTGGGATTTTACAGGGTTTTAGCTGGATTTTATGATATGCCTGCACAAAAAAGTCATAAAACCTGATCTGGTCGATGTATAATTGTAAAATTTGGTATACATGCAGGTGATAGGATTATATTAAAAGTCAAAAACTTTCAGTTTTTTTTCAGTGAGCTACACGTTTTTTTTTTATAAGGAACCTTAACTTTGCTCTGAGCCTGGAGTTCCTTATTTTTACAGAGAATTTCAGGCTCAAAGTTCCTTATCGAGTTCCTTATTTACATAGCTGCTAAGTTTGGATTCGCAAAAATTGGATTCCTTAAAACTTTTTTTCTTATTCTCAGCCTGAGCAGTTCCTTAACAATTCCTTATTTTTCGGACCATTTTCAGCCTCAAGTTCCTTATAAACGTGTTCCTTATTTAAAAAAAAAAACGTGTATTAGCAAAAGAGTGCCAGCCTGGTGGAAAACACCCCCTGATAAAAATAGGGTTAAAGACTGCGCAAACTTATTGAGAATCAGATCTAGAGGTGATTCGAAATTTTTTTTGATAGACATTTTAGGGAAAAAGATTTCACTGATGAAAAAGTCCAGGTATTAACAGGTATTAATTTAACTCTTTACTTCTCAAGCTTTGTTTTTTCTCGCAGCCCTGGTGGAACTTCTTCTCACAGTGTGGGTGAACATTTCTATCAAAAAGCCAACGGGGAATGAATTTCTATTGTTTTATAGTAGTCTTTTACTGACCACTTTCTTTATTGGAGAGGAAGTAAAATAAAATTTTGAGAGCCCAAGATACTAAGTAAGACCATGTTGCGACATAATAATGACTTACTTAGTTTAGCGTTAATTTCCTTGAAATTTAAACAATATCCGTATGTCCCGTATTCAATTCAGCTATGTTTCGCGCTGTGGATGTTGTCCTAATATGAAATATGTGTCTGATATGAAACATTTATGTAAAAAAAATAAAATCTTTATATTCTTTTCGACAATAAATGTCAAATGATTTGCCAAAGTTTCGTGAAATTTTTCGATTTCCATATTTATCTTCTTTTTTGTGAACAGAAAGTTTAGATATGTTGTTCATTTAAAAAAGTATTAACGCCTTAAGTACAAGTTTTTTTTGTAAGAACAGACTTCATAACCCGGGGTACTTAGAAGTAAGTGAAGGTACGGATATGTGTCGGTACCCCCGCCATCTTGTACTACCCCCCCCCTCCAGGGGCTTTGAAAGAACACAAAAGGCTTCAATGGAATAATGAAATATATACTGAAATATTAAGAACATGTTATAAGAACATTTTGACGCTTTGAGAACTCTAAAACATCTGATTTCTTAGCAAAGTGGATAAAAATACTCACAAAATGCTTAAATAAGAGCATGTTAAAAATACAATTAAAACTCCCATTTCGGGGTCTAAGCATTATTGTGTTGAATGGAACAAAATAATCGAAATGCTAGTTATGACAAAAAGAATTAGGATACGCTGTGATAACAAAATCTACGCCCAGTAAACAAAAGCACCATAGCTCCTGAGCCGAGGTTCCCTTCTAGATATGATTCTCTCTTCAATTGCCAAAAGCCTTTCGATATAATCTGTGGGTCTTTCTTTAATTTTTTTGCACACTCTCAAAAGTTTCTTAGCATCCTTTTCCGTCATGTTCTGAAAAAGGTTAATTCCAATCAGCCAGAAGTTCCAGCATTCTCTCGATTGAATGGCGTTTATAACGTAATCCAAAAAGTTAAGGAAACATCCTTCAATATGGCTTTCTTGCCATTCCTGAGGGTCGGTTTTTTCGAGAAAATGTAAGAATAAAGTTTTCAAATGATATGATCGTAACCGTTTACATGTCGGCGTTAAAAAATCCTTTCCAATGATTCTCATAGCAATAAAACATTTTCGAGCGGTCGGTTTTAACAACTTTGAGAGCTCAACTTCCGCAATAGAAAAGGAAAAACGCCATGTTAATTTCTTTTTATCATTTGTATTGGATTTTGGCACGAGATGAAACCCTAATTTTACTATCCGCGTGACGTCTTCACAACTTGGCCATTTCCTGCACCGCATGGACCAGTTTGATATGGTCGGCCACTCTTTGCATTTAACTGCATATGTCAAATCTGCTAATAGATATCTTTCTGGTTCTCTCTCAATGATCCTAATATTCACAGCTGGGCCAGATTGTTGGATGACAAATTCGTGATTTCTGGAGTAGCTAGCAGGTTCTTCGTCGTCCCCAGGTATTGGTTCCTTATAACCAGGAAGATTACGAACACTTATTTGCATCATTGAATCGTAAATTGTTTTTGTAACATGCTTAGCAGACAAATATGTTTTTGAACAGTGGCTGTAAAGTTTAGCAAACCCAGGATCAACTCCTTCAGTCTCAATGTGATAATCTACCAGGTTAGAATTGAAACTAGCTGAAAGGTGTTCATTATAAAGCATGAAATCATAGTCGGTGATTAAAGCATGCGTCTCTTGTGAGAATCCACTGGCTATTTTAATGCAATGCTCTGATACTGGTGCATTAAAACGTTCTGCAGTACTCCCGGTCAATAACAACGTTAGAGGTGTCTGACCTGGCAAATATTTAGATATCCAAAAAACAACTTTCGAAAGTTGTCGTTTAGCTGATTCTTCGACCTCTGGCAGTTTCTCTACAGTGGGTATCATTCCATCAATGTGTAATAGAACTGTGGATAAATTTAGTCCCTGTTTTGGACGAAAACTAGTTCTACGATCAAAGATTGTCCGATTGCACCACAATTTTATTCTATAGATGCATTCTTCTAGAATGGCTGCAAGGAATATGATCGCCAAAAACATTAACAAAAAGAACCACGCCAGATTTGATCCACTTAATGTTCCTTGTTTAGCTAAATTAACCGAAAGGTAAACAATCAACGCCATGAAGATAAGAAAGCCAAAGGCGTAAGCTACAGTGGTGAATTTTTTACCCCTCATGTGAGATTGGACAGTGACATCGTGAGAGTTTGCAGTGCCAATAAAATCTCCGAGCTGGCTGATCTAGATAACAAAGGAAAAAAATAAGTTGGAAGGGCCCTACCTCCAACGACTACGTTGTGACGAAATTATAAGGTTGTATTGTAATGCTCATCGTTTTTGCTGATCACATGATGAAAATCTGATTCAGAGAGTGGTCAATGAAATTAAAAAAGTTATTGTAATGGGAATGGTAAAGTGACATCACACAGCTAAACGACTGTATTTTTCCCTTCGATATTGAGCAAAATGAAATCCCAATGAAATCAACCTTTATTCTTGCGTTTTCTGACCAGATAGATATTCAATTGGCTTTGTTTACTTCGAATACATCAGGTGTATGTTAAAAACACGGCACAAAACTTAATTCATGATGATTCATGACGTAATGTTTTCTACGGAAAGACCCCGGTTTTAACCAGTAGTGGCAAAATTTATACACTTTTGTCTAGTATAAATCTGGCTAAAGCACTACTTAGCCTACATAATATACAGATCCAGGCTTTTAGGCCTTACTCTCGAAGAGTAGGAGTTTTACGCTCGAAATGAAGGAAGATATGACGTAGCCTAGCTAAAACCGGGGTCTTTCCGTGGAAAACTTTACGTCATAAATATCATGAATAGACAGAGAGACATTTACCGTAAAATATCGAACTAGAAAAAAAAAACTACACTCACATGTTCAGCTTCTTCAATGTTTTCATCGATAAGTTCATTTCGAGTGTGTATCATGTTTGATTCCACAGGTTCAATCAGTGATGCCATGCTATTCTTGTTTCAAGAGCTGTTCTCTATGTTTTTACCTTTATCTACAGAAATAAAAAAGAAACACAACAAATCAACATTAATAAAACAGCCGTAATATGACAGCTGCAAACTCCGGTAATTGTCATGGGTCGCAGCCTTTCTTAATATATCTAACATAAAATTTAAAAGAGTATACACGCTTTTTTTTTAAAAGAATGGTGTAAATCCATTTCATCATGGATATTCTTAACTTTTTTGGGAAAATCATCCTAAAATATTCATACAGCATTCTTAGGTTAGGATCCTAATTCAGACTAGATTTAACATTTAGTACATACGTCTCAAAATTCCATGATGGTGATATGCTTAGCATATTCTTAATTTTTGGCCATTTTCATCATGGACATTCTTATAAAGTGTATTCTTATAAAAAAAAGCGTGTATCCTAGTAAGTGCGAGCGCAAACGCAAACCAAATCGGGAAATCAAACCAGAAAGATCGGGAAATCGAACCCGACTATCGCGATTGATTGGATTTAGGCACAGTTACAAATGAAAAACACCTACCTAGCTACAGTAAAAGATCATCAAGCAAAATACACAGAAAAGACTAAGAGCTTGTCAGTAATTTCAGCTTTTTTCAACAAAGAAGTCATGTCAAAATCACTCAGACAACATCATATGACAGTCATCGTTAGATAGTCTAACAAAACATTTTTAAGAAAAGATTGGCATGTAGTGTCATGACACAGTTTATTCTGTTAAAGCGGTTAAAGGAAAATAGAAGTACTTTCGAAATTTGTAAAATTGTCACATGTCAAAATCAAATATCAAAACAAATATGGCTGATTTTGATTGTTTCAATTGGTTTGGAAAATTCTGACAAATGCTTTGGTCTTGAAGTAGATCCAAAGGAGGATTGCCTTCTTTCTATATTATACACTATAATTAATTTAAGTTCTTAATACAAAAATATCCCAAAATTGAAGACATACACATTATAAAGTGAAGAAAAAAAGTCTTCAACAGAACTGTGAGGATTTTTTCAGCCAGTGGGGATAAAAATAATGAACCAAAACTCGGTGGGAATTGATATTCTCACATTTTTTATGACTGGGGATTTCAATTCTTTTGTTTTCAAGTCAGAAAATTCAGTGAAGATGGGAACAATAGTAAATATTTTGCAGTGAGGATTTGCTTATATGATTATATTCAGTGCGGGGACAAAAATTGGATGGTAATTGTCCACCAAGAATGATATTTTGGCCGTTGGAAGGAGTCCCAGAGGGCCTGTAAGAAGGGGTGTAATAATGAATATAAGCTTCATTACAGAAAGTTCAAAATCTAATCTGGCCAAAACTAGTGTCACTGCAACCCAGTGGGTTGAAAGAACCGGGAGATACACCCTTATCATATTTTATCGTTCGATTATTTATGATATTCGTGACGTAATGTTTTCTACGGAAAGACCCCGGTTTTCGCCAGCAGTGGCAAATATTATACAACTTTTGCCTAGTTTAAATTTGTCACTACTGGCTAAAACTGGGATATTTCCGTACATGAATATCATGAATAGCATCTAAACATTCATCTAAATTTACCCGAATAATCTGACCTTACAAAATGAAATTCATAAGATTTAAATTATTGAAATGTGACAAAGAATAATTTTTGTAAGATAATATTGCTGGGAATATAATCGGACCTTAAAACCCTGGTCGGAACAGGCTTCTCAGTTGCCAAAATTATCTTTGGCCAGAGCTTTTCGAAAGGGATAGCCCTACCTTCGTTTTGTATAAGATTATAATTTCCACACTAAATGTCAAGACACTTTTCCTTTTTCCCGGGAAAACCGGCATGATGATGGAAAAGGTTTGTTTCTAAAGTTACGGAAAATCTTGTGTATACTCACAAAACTGCCTAACTTTCCGAAGCTCATTTTTCAACGAACCGAAGTCTTGGTCTTTTTGCGCTAGAAAAGCGGTACTGTAATGAATGATACAAAACGACAGTAATGGTATCATTTACTACTCACTTTGGGTGAAACAGGGTGAAAAAATTTTAAACAGGAAAGTTCGTTCATTCATTAAATCAAAAATTGACATCGATAAGTATTATAACTTTTCAAAAAACTCCGACCAAAGATAGCAGATAAAGGCAAGTGGGAATAATAAGCATTACGCCATATTGAATTTTTATAAACTTATGTCTCAAGCGGATAGAGATGTGGGTTATTACTTTACTTTACCTTTGTAAAACCTTCCCAAGTTCCCGGTAAATGCTCGCCATGGAAAGACTATACACCTTCCGTACACCGTAGCCGCCAATTGCCGCGCGGGCATTATTTTGTCCGCTTTATCTCACTAAAACCGTCGCAGTCCTTTTTTGACACATTTTTCTATCGTCTATATGTGCGAAAAAAGGACTGGGACGGTTTTAGTGGGATAAAAATGCCTGCGCGGCAATTGGCGGTTACGGTCGAAAAGGTGTATTAGCATTGAAGAAAAAAACTTTTGTATGATCAACATTTGAAGATTTGTCGAATTCCGTTTGAGACGATAAATTTTCTTTAAAAAAAAAAACTGTCAATGTTAAATTTAAATTCAATGTTCTTTTGCAACCAACACCAACTCAATGTTTTGCTTTACCTCATTGTAACATACACGTTTTATTTAACACAAACGTCAATATTCATCCCTTCTAAGCCTTTAAAACAGGCGAAGATCATCAACTGGCGGTTAGACAACCAGGCTCAACAGCCTCTCGTTTGAACATTGTGTCCAACATTTTACCATGAACGGTGGTCATCTTTCTTTAATCATCACCAATGAGACCCAAACCATTCAAATGGATTTTAAACGTTTCCATCATCAACTTTCACCACGACATTCTCATCTCATTGCATCAATAAAAAGCAACAGTATGCAATAAATGACGACGGATTTTCTTTTCGAAAAGTTCCAGTGTTTCTGCAATGTCGTCGTCCAAATCGTCAAGTTTCTCAAGCTGAAAGGATTAGAACAACATGAATAAGATTAATCTGGACTGTCACATCGCAGAGTAACCCAGATATTCTAAAACCCCAAGGTGGGTACTAGGGTTGCGAGCTGACGGGTATGTGCCACCCGACTTCTGACCCCCTCGGACCCTTAGCGGGACTAAAAAGGAGAAAAATAGGAAAATTTTGCGATTTTTACGACCCTTATTGAGACTAATGTATATTTGTTTTCTAAAATACTGATCATTTGAGCTGAGGCTGGTTATATGCTTAGAATTCTATTGTTATATAACAATAGGTCTATTTTTTTCAGGCCCAAGTTTCAGCCTTGTTATGCTTATAAGCGTTATGCTTATAAATAAAAAAAATGTATAATGTGTAAAACGTGTAAAACTATCTTTAAATTCAACAGAGTGTTCAGTGCTACAATTCTGGAAGAGCGGTATCATACTTTGAAATAATAGGAGAAACCTTTTTTCCAATACTTAAAAGTATTGACCAACTGAATGCTTGAAAAACTAGCAAGAAATTGTACCATGATGTTAATAATTTCTTTTAAAACAAAGTTCAATTGCTAAAAATTGATTCTCCAAATAGTACATCAGAATGTAAAAAGTTTGAAATCATGATTTTTCGCGAAAACCTCTAGGAAAATGAAAGATATTTGGCCACAAAGAGGCTGATCCGAAATCCTCGCTAAAATTAATTTACTTATTAAGAGGGTACTTCTTCATTTACAGAAAGCCGAAAAAATATGAAGATGATTTGGTCACATACCTTTTCACATAGCTCGCATATCTGGAAAGCACCAAGTGTAGCTTCTTCAGCGTTATCCGTGATGTCAATGTTAATGACATGCACTGGTGTGTATGACTGCGCCTCTCGTTGCTGGAAATCTAAGGAAATCAATCAATCAATCAATCAATCAATCAATCAATCAATCAATCAATCAATCAATCACTCAATCAATCAATCAATCAATCAATCAATCAATCAATCAATCAATCAATCAATCAATCAATCAATCAATTTATACGGATTGTTACATTACAACCTAATTTATACACAATTTCTCTTTATTCAAAATTCATTTTAGTTTTCTTTGAATGCCTAAATTGAACAAAGAAATCCTATGTCATTAAATGATTTCAAACTCCAGTGAGCCTACGAATTTTGTGGATTTTACATTATAATAAAATCTGTTCTGCTTTTCCGTACATTATGTACAATGAGCCAGTGAAAACAAGGGTACAAAATACAAAAGCTAAAAGTCTTATCAGAGAAGGAATTTCAGACTCCAGCAAATATCATTAATTTGGGTAAAAAGTTTTCAGTCCTATTGGCCTTAAGCTTTTTCTCATGCTTTCCCTCTGCAGTGTGTTCAGAAAAAGCAGACAAGATCCTCATAACTTATGCGAAATTTTATGACTTGAATACTTAGGGTACTTAATATTTCCATCTCGCAAACCTATTCAATCATCTTGGGAGTTGAATATCTATTGATTGAACAGAGAATTTTAATCTTATTCCAATCATTCTAAACCAAGTTAAGATGATGAGTTTTGTTCGGGACACAGTGTATATTTAACAAACCCTCCCCTAGTCATGAGACAGGGGTGTGGTGTGTCAGAAAACTCCACCTTACCTTCTACGAGTTGATCGTATACTCTTTCTTCAGCGGTGATGACAAGATCGAATTCTTCCTCTTTCTCATCTTGGAAACGTTGTGGAAACTTCTTGATGCGTCTGTTTCTATCTAGCATGTGTAGAACACCATTCTGTTTGTATCTATAGTTTTTTTTATTGTGGTTGTCAGGAGTTAAGGATTATACAGATTTTAAGGGATTATAATTCAAGAACAAAAAATAAATATATTACGAGAAAGAAAAGAAAAAATCTCATTTCCTGATTTCTACTTCACAATCTTAACTACTTTAAATCTTCTAAATCCGAGTAACCGTATAACTATCTTGAAAATTTCCAATTGCTTCAAACATAACTGCTGAAACTATAAACTTCAAATGTATTTTCATGAAATATCTAAAGTACAAAGGTATCACTATACAACCTCTTTGTTATAGAACCGATGGAAACTCTTACAAAGTAGAAAAATCAACCAAAGATTTTTCCAAGGTTAAAACAATTTTATTCCCATATGAAAATGAAGCTGAAATCTCAGCATCTATTGGGAATAACGATGCTGTAAACAATACTCCCTTTCCACCATTCCTAAAGGCATTCAGACTCACCAGGTCACCTATGGAAACGTTTCACGCAGGTTTACAAAATTTATGAAATTGATTTCACATTGATTCCCCTTAGTGTTGGACCATTTAATACCAAGGTGAAAATCAGACCACTGGGACCCGCCAGTCAAATTCATAAAATTGGAAGGACTAGGTTTGCGTAGTTGCGAAATTGAAGAGGCCTTTATAAAAACTGCATTGGCGGATCTGAGAGGGGTTGAAAATTTATGAAGAAGAGTCTTTATTTCCTTATGAGTATGGGTAAAAGAAACAGGCGACGTCAAAAATTTTGACCACCCTCCCTGAAATGTTGTAGCAACGAAACTTCAGAATATGAGAATATCTCGTATCAATAATTTTGTCAGATGTTTCAGTAATACTTTCAGAATCAATTTTACACTTTTTCAGTAGTTGATGACTTGATACGACATTGATTAATCGACCACATTTTTGCATTATTTCAGTATTGTTTCGGTAATGTTTTCAAGGTCAATTTAAAGGGGTATCAACGCAGCATCGTTGTAGGAATGTTGCTTCGTGCAGAATGATAAGCCAGAGAAAGATGGCATCAGTACCTGGATGTTACACTGCTCGTCGACTGATTTCGATTCGATATTTGATAAACTGTTGATTAATGTTTGACTGATTCCATTGGCGTTTACTCAATTTACTTGATCGGAGTCGGAGTAATAACCCTTTGCTTGATTGATATCCCACTATTCGATTGACGTTCAATTGATTGAGTGAGAATAAAATGATTAAACAATGGTCAACTTTGATCGAGATCAATTGTTGATGGCTTAAAACGTCATTAATCATCAAACCACATTGCGCGATTTTGAAGAATAGTAAGAGACCTCCGTATCTCAGTTCTGGACGCAGCAAGAGGCAACCGAAATTCAAATCAGTATTAAATGTCACGGATTGACCGATAATGCTGTCGTCGTGATGGATGTTTCTTCTTCGAAAATAAATCTTGGAATGAGAACAAGCATTAAGGGGAGCACCGAGTAAGGATCGAAGTTTCTCGATTGATTTAATCTGCACTTCTGAGTGAGTCTATAGAATGTGTTCGTTTTTTTTAATCTTATTCTTAAGAATTTCAGTGATAAAAGTTTTGTAGGAATTTCCCGTACATAACAGAATCTTGTTCCCTGGAGCATCAACTTCATGTATTGTGAAAAGTAGTCATCAATTCTTACAAAAAAACCTAAGTGAACGATTCAGCATCATTTGAGCAAAATTAGGAACCGTCACATTTGCCATATCCCTTAAGAGTAAAGCATATAGTATGCGGAGAATGGATGATCTGTTATGAGATGCATTATGACCGGAATTTTGTCCGTATTTCTTATTAGAGGCACCTGTAAGCACCGCAATAATTTACTCCTAGATGCCTTATTAACCACCCCTCTTTAGTTTTTTCAAAAATATACCAGCTGTAAAAGGCGAGTGTATCATCCAAAACGAAGCGCCTTGGCTGGCCTTTCAAAGGGGAAGAAGGGAGGTGTCAGAAATCACAACCACTGAGCTTTTCGAGAGCTTTTTGCTTCTGTTGGTAAAGAAGGAGTAGGATCATAAATTATAGAAATTTTCTAATATTGACAACGTAATGACGGACAGTTTCGATATCTCCCAGCTTCGATTCAGGATTCGAAAACGTTACGGTAAATTATCTCAAACTAAGTTTTTCGTAAATGGACTCATTTTCTGAATAACCACTTGCTGTATTTGAAGATGTTACTGTATTGAATAGGTGAAAACGAATTCAGTATAAGCCAAAAAAAGTCATGGTTTGAAATTCAACTCTCCTTGGTTTAGCTCTGCCAGAACCACCGGGTTGCGTATATCGTCAAACATTAAGTCTCCTAAATTTAAACTACCAGAACCGTCGAATCAAATCAGCCGTCGAGCACAAAATCATAAAGTATCACTAGAAGAATCACATTTCCTTAATTAGATGTTTCAGAAGCAACGAGTCACTTAGTATCGCGAGGACAATCAACTTGACTTAGACTCTTCGAAATCACCAATCTCCATGTCGGCCCAATAGTTCATGTATGAACTGTACTCTGTAAGGTAGGAAATTGTGATAAAAGGCCATTTTTTGGTAAAATTGCACAAAAATTGGAATTTTGGAGGAAAATTCCACATTTTCTTGAAAATTGCAGAATTTGAAAAGTGCACTGTAAGGATATCATTTTTCATGGAAATTCAGTGCACTGTAAGGGTCCGATTTTAGAACCAAATTTTGGGCCGAAACGTATGGTCGTTATCCAGATCGAGTGCCCCCCCCCCGGGGTGGTATCGTTAGGAAGGCCAACTTTCCTTAATTTAGAACGACAAATCCTAACTCGGGACTTTCCAGATCGATAGATTTTTTTAGAATATTTTTTAAACCTTTCTAAAGAATCGCTGGAGCAACCCAATAATCAAAATCCTTCTCAAAACTCACCGAGCCACTAAATAATACTTCTCAATAAATCACCAGGGCCATCAAGTCCTTCTAAAGAATCACCAGAGCCATCAAATCTTCTCAAGAATCACCGAGCCATAATCCTTCTCAAGAATCACCAGGGCCACCAAATCCTTCTCAAGAATCACCAGAGCCATCAAATCTTTCTCAAGAATCACCAGAGCCATCAAATCCTTCTCAAGAATCACAAGGCCATCAAATCCTTCTCAAGAATCACCAGAGCCATCAAATCATTTTCAAGAATCACAGGGCCATCAAATTATTCTCAAGAATCACCAGAGCCATCAAATCCTTCTCAAGAATCACCAGGGCCATCAAATCCTTCTAAAAATTCACCAGAGCAATCAAATCGTACTCAAGAATCACCAGATCCACCAAATCTTTTCAAGAATCACCAGGGTCACTAAATCTTACTCAAGAATACCAAAGCAACAAATCCTTCTCAAGAATCACCAGAGTAATCAAAGTTACTCAAGAACTCAATCAAATCCTTACGAAGAATCACCCTATTCACCAAATCGTTCTCAATACTAACCAGAGCCATCAAATCCTTCTCAAGAATCAACAGGGCCACCAAATCCTTCTCAAGAATCGCCAGGGCCATCAATCCTCCTAAGAATCACCACATTCACCAAAACCTTCTCAACAAGCACAAGAGATCAATGCTCTAAGAATCAACAAACCCATCAAATCCTTCTCAAGATCAATATATTCACCAAATCGTTGTCCAGAATTACCAAAGCCATCAATCCTTCTCAAGAATTAACATATTCAACCAATCCTTCTCAAGAATCACCAAAGCCATTAAATCCTTCTCATAATCAACAAAGCCACTAAATCATTCTAATAATCACCAGAGTCACAAAAATCCTTCTCAAACTCATCAGAGCCATTAAATAAATACGTCTCAAATCACCTCCCCGCGGAGGTCAAATTCTGGGATGGTGTCCAGCGCGGCTTAACTCACCAATCTCGCTTCAAGGAAGCTTAGTACAGCTACCAAGTGAAATCTATCACCGAGCGAAAGAGTACCTTACTTCCTTCATACCCTACAAAGCAAATCCTTTGCTTCTCATCTCTACGACTTAAATCACTTCTTCAAATGAACCAACAAATAAATTACAAAAAGAAAAACACCAAAAATTTCATCATACTGCGAATGGCGCTTTGGATCACTTAATATTCGTACGGAAAGAAAACGATGACGGAGCCAAAATATATTCGGTCGCCAAAGAATGTCAAAACAGCCTACAATTTCTTTTACTTCAAGAAGTCAGATGGAAAGGTGTCGATAGTAAATTAATTGAACTTGACACTGAGAAAAATATGAATTCCATTGGTCGGCTACAAACGAAACGTGAAGCTGGTGTAGAATTGATTAGAATTGATAAGTTTACCGAATTGAAGCCCCAGATTTCAACACTCCACGTATTATGGGAGTCAACTTAAAATACATGGTTTCAACCTTCGTGTTGTAAATGTTTATTCGCCCACAGACTGGGACGATCGATGAGCAAAAGAACAAATTCTACTCCGATCTCAGAAAGCCAGCAAAAAGCACAGAAACACCAAAAACTATTATTGCTGGAGACTTCAACGCCACAACCATGTTGCAAAATTCAAAAGTAATTTCAGCGGAAACACAAAGTAATAATAATCGAACTGTAATGATAAGGCCAGCGACTCAAAAATTATGCCAAGCTGAGAAAACTCAGTATTTCTTCGACGTTTTTCAAACACCGTCTGTTCATCGCCTACATTGGCACAGTAACGACCAAAAACCCGAAAATACTTGACTATATTTTAACCGAACAATATGTTCAACAGTTTATGACAGATTGTCGTGTCTACATGGTTTGATGTCGAAACCGATCACCGCTATAAAAGCTACTAGTACGCTCCTTCCACCAGAAACGCAAGAAAACGATATTGCAAAACCCGACCCCACCCAAAAAAGACTTGATCTGAAAAAACTTTTAGATCCCAATATTGTACAAGATTCTCTGCCGAATAAATGAACAGATTATAAATACCAAAAATGAAAATGTTGAGCATCATCAAGGTCACAAAACCATAAACGTTCGCTCTGATTCAGCCAACGAAATCTTACCAGAAAAACTGAAAGCAATAGATACATCAACCAAATTTCACGATGATGAACGACTGAACGAACTACTTGATATTCGATCAAAAGAACCAAAAGATTCTAATACTTACAAACTCTTGACCAAGAAAATCAAAAAACATGTGAGATATCTCAAAAATAGCCGTCTCCATCGTGAAGCTGAACAAATCAACAGCCACGCAACCCGTCGTCAACCGAAGAATATTCCGTCTCATGAAAAATAACGATTCTTCTTTAAATCATTAAAAAAACACTGGTAAATGTGAACCACAAAAACTGAAAGAACATTTCTCTAAACATTTCAACGTTGCCCCCCACACGAAACGCCTCAAATTAAAAAATCACCGCAATTCATAGAGACTTACAAACCTCACATCATTTCGATCTTGATCAGAGCCCACCGACCATCGAAGAAATTAAAATATATTGTATCGTTAAAATATGGAAAAGCTTCTATGACAATCCTCCTGAATTTCTAAAGTACTCTGTGAACTCGGAAGAAATGTTAGATGAAATCTACAAAATATTCTGTGCTGTTGGGGAAACCAAAATCATTCGATCAATGGACACATTCGAAACTTGTTTGTTTGTGGAAAGGGCATCTAAAGGAGTCCAACAGATCCTAAAACATATCGAGGGCTTCAGATTGGAACCATTATGTTAAAATTCTTGTTATTCACTATCTTAAATAGACTGAAAGGCTGTACGACCAGACCCTACTCGACAACAACAAGGCTTTCGTTCGGGAAGAGGAACCTCTGACGGTATTTTCGTGACGAAAAGAATACAGCAAATAACCGATATGATGAAAAAGCCTGCATTTGTTTTGTTCGTCGACCTCAGCTCAGCTTTTGATCATGTCGTGAGAAGTTGGCTATTCAAATCCATCCAACAAAGGTTTCCTCCTAATGCCGATAACACACTCTTTCAAATTCTGGAGGCTGTCTATTCGCAACAACTACTGCTCATCGGAAACACCGGAAGATATATTCAACCTAACGATGGAGTCAGACAAGGTGGTCAAGAATCTCCTCCTCTCTATAATTTATTATGGACTATGTCATGCGGTGTTCGAACAAAATGTGCTCAAGGAATATCCAATTTGTTAAACTAAAATACAGAATACGTCCGACTGCATGTGCACGTGAACAAGAAGGTCTGGATATCAAGGTGATCATTATGTGAATTGGTCAGGATATGCGGACGATATTGAACTTTTCTTGAAATGTTCACGATCTTGAAAAGCCCTAAATATTCTCCATTCATTATTCAACAATTTGGATTGCATATCAATTAAAAAGACTAAAACAATGATTTTTAATTTCAAATATATCGAAAAGACTTTGATTCTGTCTATCCGGAGTCTATCGTTTCTCTCGAAAATATACCAAGAAAATGTCAAGGTGTTCGGTATCTTGGTGATGAAGTAAAATACGACGAGCCGTCTACGGGAGATGCCGAGATTGAACCTACGAATCAATATCGCACAAGCCAAGTTTTACGAAATTATAAAGAAGCTTACAAACTTCAAGATCCATCTAAGCACAAGAGTAATGATCTTCAACTCGGTTGTTAGAAGTCGTCTCAATACTCAGCCAGACTTGGAACTCAGAGGTACAAATGCAAAGGATTCAATTCAATAAGTTCAATGTTAAGAAACTTGTGAGAACGGATGCAAACGTGAAGAGTTTAGATACATGTTGACCAATCATGAGATTCTTCAAAGATTGCAAAACCTCTGACATTCAAATTCGTCCTTAAACAACAAACCAGCTACTGGGACACTAGCTCGCCAACAAAATAATTCGCTGACAAAGAGACTTTTGTTTAATGACAACAAAAAACAAAACAAGGTTCCAAATGGAGTCACTCGAAGACAAAGTATAAAGAAGCGTAATGAATCCACCAAAGATCGATTTTATAAAGATGCTTTGAGAAGAGAAGGAGGACATTGATCATCCAAACGTTGATCGCCGAGGGTCGCAATGATGATCCGGCTAAAGCGAAGTACGAATTACCAGGTCATCAAGTCCTTCTCAAGAATCACCAGAGCCATCAAATCCTTCTCAAGAATCACCAGAGCCATCAAATCCTTCTCAAGAATCACCAGAGCCATCAAATCCTTCTCAAGAATCACCAGAGCCATCAAATCCTTCTCAAGAATCACCAGAGCCTCAAATCCTTCTCAAGAATCACCAGAGCCATCCAAATCCTTCTCAAGAATCACCAGAGCCATCAAATCAAATTTTCAAGAATCACCAGGCCCTCAAATCAAATTCTCAAAAATTCACCAGAGCAATTCAAATCTTCTCAAGAATCACCAGAGCCACCAAATCCTTCTCAAGAATCATCAGAGCCATCAATCTTTCTCAAGAATCATCAGAGCCATCAAATCTTTCTCAAGAATCACCAGAGCCATCGAATCCTTCTAAAAAATCACCAGGGCTACCAAATCCTTCTAAAGAATCACCAAGGCCACCAAATCTTTCTCGAGAATCACCAGTTCCTTCAAATCCTTCTCAAGAATCACCAGTGCCATCAAATCATTCTCGAGAATCACCAGAGCCATTAAATCCTTCTCAAGAATCACCAAAGCCATCAAATCCTTCTCAAGAATCACCAGAGCCATCAAATCATTCTCAATAATCACCAGTGCCATCAAATCCTTCTCAAGAATAACCAGAGCCATCAAATCCTTCTCAAGAATCACCAGAGCAATCAAATCCTTCTCAAGAATCACCAGAGCCATTAAATCCTTCTCAAGAATCACCAGAGCCATCAAATCCTTCTCAAGAATAACCAGAGCCATCAAATCATTCTCAAGAATCACCAGTGCCAACAAATCCTTCTCAAGAATCACCAGAGCCATTAAATCCTTCTCAAGAATCACCAGAGCCATCAATGCCTTCTCAAGAATCACCAGAGCCATCAAATCCTTCTAAAGAATCACCAGAGCCATCAAATCATTCTCAAGAATCACCAGGGCTATCAAATCATTCTCAAGAATCACCAGAGCAATTAAATCCTTCTCAAGAATCACCAGAGCCATCAAACAATTCTCAAGAATCATCAAAGTCAAACTTTTTTTACTTACATTAGTTTCGACATTGCCATTTGTTACGTCCATCGAAGGCAGTGATTGCTAAACCTCACGTAAAACTGGAGAGTTTTTGATTGCTGAAAAACCACTAGTTTTCAGCCAAGCCACTTGAAATTTTCTGCAAGCATTGTAAATTATAATTCCAAACTTTTATCAAGGCTTTTATCAAAGACTGGGAGAGTTATTAAATGAAACTGAAGTTGTGAACATTCTCGAAAGTTCATTAGTTTTTGTGATGTTTACAGACACCAAAATTCGATATCGAATTTAGTGATCATTTTAAAAGTTTCAAATGAAAAAAATCAAAGGCAAAAGACGGAAGGATCAATCTTTAGGGGTTTGTTTGGGTATAATTTCGACGTTTTCTGCTGCAAGATGCATAGCTGTAACGAGGAATGTTTATGTTTCATATATCCATAGCAATAAAGTCTGTGTGCGTCCCTGGAGGTCAATTTTCAGTAACGCTTTTTAAAGCGCATCAAGTCATGACGTGGACGTGAGTATCACATCTTATGAGCTTTCTTTCAAATACAATACAAGCTTTGATCATTTAATCATTGCCATTTCGTTGAGTAGAGATTTTTTTTTGTGCTTTTGCTTTGCATTATTGCGTATTAGAACAAAAGAAAAAGAAAGTAACGCGTCTGCGTCCGTTTTTTAATATTTGACTTTTTTCTGGACACACACAGGGTATTCTGAAGTTTTGGCACAACATATTGAACCAGTTGTCATGAAGAATCCCGTTTGCTGATTACTTAAACTTCAATGTATATTCATATACATTTGGCAATAGGTTTGTAAAAATCCATACAAATTTTGAGAATATATTCAAATTAAAAAAATTCGACAAGATAAAAAACACAGATAGGAATTCACTCCACTTTATTGGCATTAAATTTCTCGGGTACTTAATTTCGCAATTTTTAAGTCAAACTTCGCGAAATTTAATACCGTTTAAATTTTTCAAAAATACAAAATCGCAAAATTAAATGCACGCGAAAGATTTTTAAAATAGGCCGAAAATCGAAAATACTTATTTGTTACACTTACTATTATAGTAACTAAGTGTAACAAATAAGTATTTTCGATAATTTTTGTCACTAGTTTTGTTACTATTCTTGTTATGTTTACACCCAATACGTTGTGTTTCAAACGAAATCAGTCATTTTCTTGCTTTATTCCCACTTTTTGAAAATGCCCAATTTAGTGAATCGCGAAATTTAATACACACGAAACACGTTTCCTCGAAAAAATTTCGCTATAACCCGCGAAATTTAATACCATTAAGGTAAGTGAATAAGTTGAAGCTCAAAAAGGTTTTTTTCAATTTACGCACAGGGCTCTTCCAGAACATGTCCGTACGTGGGGGGTGGACGATTTAATGTCCGGGGGTAGTGAAAAATCATCAACATTTGCCTTGTCCGGGGGGTCAACTGATGCTTGTCCAGGGGGTAAAACCCGTTGTTCGGGGGGTAAGTCACTGAAAATTATTATATCCTCCACCCCTTGTTCAAATCTTTTCTGGAAAAGCCCATACTGAGAATGGCCGAGAATGGCAAAAATAACTTTATCCTTATGTGTCTTATGACACAAAAAACGCAAAATCTCGGCAGGAAATTTCAACTTCCACTCAACAAAAGAGGTATTCAGACTTTGACATCATTAACAAGATATCGTTAAACAAACATTGGGTGAAAACATTAGCTTAATTGAGAGGCTAGCTTATCGCGATAACCGATCATTTGATTCGTGGGAACGGACCTTGATGTACGCAGATATCCAAGTACTTGTCTCCTGCTCAGATGTGTGAGACCAGCGTCTTTTTTATCAATGGTGTACTAGTAGGGGGAAATTTGTAAAATCGCTCGATTTTTTTAGTCAAAGCACTTGTTATACATTTTTGGAAAGCTAAGGGGTAGGGGAATCAAAATAATTTGGGTGCCAATTTTGTTTCGGACGCTTTGGTGTGATTTTCGGACAAATACGACGGTCTCGGGCAAAAATCATAGGGTGAAAAATTAATGAAAATTTCAGCTTGAGAAAACGGAGACCTGTTGTATATTTTTGGAAAGCTCTCAAAAAATTAAGATTAGTGATATATTGCGAGTATAGGTGATTTCTTTACCTAACTCGAGATATTAATCCTTAAAAACAGTGTTTTTCAGTGTTTTTCAGCCAGAATAGAAACAGCTGTTTTGTCCAGTTTTTGCGCTTTCGGAAGCTCAATATCTTGAGTTAGGTACTGAAATCACCTATACTCGCAATATATCACTAATCTTAATTTTTTGAGAGCTTTCC
Source organism: Clytia hemisphaerica (assembly GCF_902728285.1). Taxonomy (NCBI): domain Eukaryota; kingdom Metazoa; phylum Cnidaria; class Hydrozoa; order Leptothecata; family Clytiidae; genus Clytia; species Clytia hemisphaerica. The sequence continues at coordinate 15,589 of NW_027103738.1, read as the reverse complement.
AAAAATATACAACAGGTCTCCGTTTTCTCAAGCTGAAATTTTCATTAATTTTTCACCCTATGATTTTTGCCCGTGACCGTCGTATTCGCCCGAAAATCACACCAAAGTGTCCGAAACAAAATTGGCACCCAAATTATTTTGATTCCCCTACCCCTTAGCTTTCCAAAAATGTATAACAAGTGCTTTGGCTAAAAAAATCGAGCGACCTCAAAAAAACGAACAAATTTCCCCCTACTATACCTCAATGAAGCCTATTCATATATTTCAAATTAATAAGAATTTCCATTCCGTTTGTTTTATCATAAGAATCAATTTCATAAGAAACGTCATCATTAACTTTTGAACCGATGAGAAGAATTCGCTTTTAGTCATAAGTTTTATGGTGCAAAAAATAGATAATTAACTCAGCCATGACCAGCCCTTAAAAGTTGAAAAACCTTTCCTTCTTATGCCTTATCTCTCTCCTACATTTTTTCTAAGAATAAACTAGGGCTTCGATAACCAAAATATTAAGAACAAGTTATTTTAAGGAACATTTTAAGGCTTTGCAGACTCTACTCCCAATTTCTTAAGAAAATGGACTCGCAAAATGGTGAGAATAAGAACATGTTAAGGGGACATTTTAAGGCTTAAAACTCAAAAGTTAACATCTAATGGCTTCAAAACTGATGCTTATAAGAAATATAAATGCGTTCGTTGTTAGCCAATTTCATCTTCATGTTTGCTTTGAAAGAATATATCAACGAAAAGTTCTTTTACATGTTTTTTTATAAGCATTGCACTTATAAGCATATCTAGGCTCAGATATGGGGAAAAATTAAGCATATGGCAAGCTTTACTTGAGCCTACGAAAAATGTTTTTTTCCTGATTTTGGCTTTTTTTGGCTGGAATTTTTACGGATTTTCAGTATTTCCCTAAATTTATGCTTTGGATTTAAGCATCCCTCAAGCATTTTTCAGCCTTATTAAGCTTTCGACCTAAGCATCTCTGAGCCTGTTTTCGGATTTTTGTATGCTTATAAAAAAAACATGTATTTATAAATAAAATTAGTAATTGATGCTTATAAGAAAAGTAAATACGATCGCTTTGAGTTCGAAGAATCGCTGATGTAACAAAGTTACTGATTGGTTTTTTATAAAGTTGTTGCTTATACGAAAAGATTAATCTACCCACTTTGAGCAAGATGCCATGTTCGAAAATACATGTTTTTTTTATAAGGAAGTATCTACCCCTATATCAGGCTCGCATTATGCTTAGCATTCTATTGTTCTCAAACAATAGAGTCATTGTTTAAGGAACTAAAAACTGGGCCTGCATATGCTTATAAGCGTTATGCTTATAAAAAGAAAAACATGTAGGAAGCTCGAACATTAATCGGCTTCCTGAGATTTAATTTATTGAGCAAAAAATTTTGCATAATCAGCTGAAAAGGAAACTGAAACTTTTTTTAAGCAAAGTAACAACCTTTATAACTTTTGAGTGGTTTTTACGCAAAAGCAAAAAAAAAATTTTTGAAAATTTCGCGTGAACAAAGACGTAAACGTGAAAAATTTTGACCGACGAACTCAAAGCTGAGAATTTTTGACCGACCATTACATTTTGCCAATGAAGTTATTTGTTTACGAAATAAATTACGTCATGAACATCATTTGCCTCGTATTCAAACAATTACCATGGTGATTATGTCCCTTCGCTTGAGACATTAAATGGCTTTTATTATGAATAGAAAGTAGTCTTAATATAAATCCGCTGGGAGTTGATCACCATGGCAATATTATCAAAACGAGGCAATCGATGTTCGTGACGTAATTTATGAAAAGGTTTTTTACTCTAAAAAGCCGACGTTACTATGTTAAAGAACTATTCGTCGGCAAAAAGTGACAATTTTTTGGCGATGAATTTGTCAACGAATTTTAATTACCTTTAAATATTTTAGTAGCTATGGTAACTTATAATGACATTACCCGTAAAATGCCAGAAACTTCAAAGTATCTTATATGAAAAGTATTAGCAAAAATGTCTTTTAAATCCATCACAATTTCTTTCTAATAGACGATATCGGCTTAACGTGAAAACTCAGGTTTGACCTCCGAAAATTGCCCACAATGCTTTGCGCGGAAAAAAGTTCACGGTGAAATTCTTTCCACGCAAAGCATTGTGGGGAATTCTCGGAGGTCAAATCTGAGTTTTCATGTAAAGCTGATATCGTCTATTGAATAAAATTCCGCGCGCTCGTAAATACCTCAAATTATTTGAAATCCTGTGCTTCTTACTTTAGGCGTACAAACTTTCGCGAGCAGAAACTTTCGCGATTTTCGTGAAAGTAAATGAAATGTCTTTAAAAATTCTAGGAAGGGCCATTCGCGAATGTTTATGCTCGCGAAATATTCTTGACATACTGTAATAGAAAATCTGTAAAACCTCAAAGTTTGAATAAAATGTAACTTTTATGGCACTTTTTAGCCTGCTAAAAGACTAATGAGTCAAAGGAAAAATGTTTCAAGCCAATTCAAGAAGTATTTGTCCCACTAAGTCATTTTTTCATGTGAAAATTCTAAATTCTACGTCTTGATTTGCGAAAGTTTATGCTCGCGAAAAATATTTTTCGTTAAAATCGCGAAAGTTTGTACGCCTAAAGTATTTGTGCAAAAACGGCAAAAGTTCGTAAAAACGTTTGGTCTTGCAAGATTTAAGCCCATAGAAGTATCACTATGATTTGTACGAATTCTCGGCAATATTTAGTTAGCTGTTTTGAAATTAAAATTACAGAGTATAAATAGAAAGTTTTCAAAGAGCAATCAAAAGATATATACTATCATCGATGATACTATCAAAAAATGACCATCGATATAAGTGCTTCATATGTTAAATGGTTTTAGTACCATACATTAGCCTAATTACAGAACTCTACGAAAACGGTAGTATATAAACATTCTCTATTCTAATCTATGAAAGCACGAATCCTTTAGTGGATGTCAGCGGCCTCACCAAGGTTCGTACCTTTTCATTCAATCAGACGTATAAGTAACATCAATCGAAAAATAATTTGATTACTGATTTTGGAGAGATAGATAGCCGGTATGAAGTAAGAGAAACCTTTATAATTGCGTCAGGTGCTGAATAATTCAGTTTGGTACAGGCTAGGGATTTAAGCAAAAAAATGAAATAATAAACAAATTATAGTTACCATTATTAAAGTTTAAGTTCTTCGTGACGCGTATAACTTCATCTCTGCAACACGTTTTCTTCTTATAATCTTCGTGTCTTAAAGTTCGTATCCACAGCAAAGAATATTACACACAAAATGTTACAAATCTTAGCAATATTCAATATATAATAAAATATACAATAAAGATCTCATTCACGATAAAAGTATACCAGAATCCATGCACCGAAATTTCAAACCATATTCAAAACAGAATTCCAAAATTTCTTCTAATTTACTTTCAATTGATTTTCTCTCAGGTACGGGTTCTCTCACCAGTTAAGTAGTTGACAGGTGTCATTTTCAATGACGTCACCAAGTAGAAAATATTTATTAAGGTAGATCAAAAGTGGTAGAGTGGTGTAAACACCCCGGTAAGGAAAAACAGCAACATGCTGAATGGTGATCAAAATGTTTAAACGAAAAAGGAAAGACAGAACAGCATATCACAGAGGCGCGGAAGAATGAAAAACTTGTTTCAAAGCTGGATTTCAGATGTTTTAGAGGTGATATTGCCTGCCATATAAAATGATTTTTTGGATAAAAAACATGCTTAGTTTTGGCAAGGAACTTTGGGTTACGGCTAAAAGACTTTCCGGGGAAAACGGTAAAAGTCAGCTTTTAGAGAACCTTGCCTTCTGTATTTAAAGTCTGTCTCGAAATAATTTGCAGCTGGAGACAAAAATGGCTGTAACTTTTGATAGAATTCGAATCAAGTTGCGATTAAGTGCTTGTTAAAAAGATATTCGTGAGTGGAATATTGTCAAGTAAAAAAATTGAGAAAAAAAAGGAAAATGAAAATGAAAAATGAATAAGAAAAAAATCAACTTTTTGTAGAAATGTGGTATAATTACCATTTTCACAGGAGTGGCTCTTCAATCTTAGATCATCATCAATGTGAAAAATTTTTTCAAAAATATTCATTCAATCAAAAGATATCAAACAAAGTTTGTTGCTGATTGATCGACAAAAGGCTGTTTTTTTGTCGTTTTTTACCAGTTTTTACTATTTTATAGAGTCAACCAGCAATAAACTTTCTTTGATATCTTTTGATTGAATGAATATTTTTGAAAATTTTTTTGACAGTGATGATGATCTAAGATTGAAGAATCACTCCTGTGAAAATGGTAATTATACCACATTTCTACAAAAAGTTGATTTTTTTCTTCTTCATTTTCCTTTTTTTTCTCAAGTTTTTTACTTGATAATATTCCACTCACGAATATCTTTTTAACGAGCACAAAATCGCAACTTGATTGGAATTCTATCAAAAGTTACAGCCATTTTTTTCTCCAGCTGCAAATTATTTCGAGACAGACTTTAGAAGAAATTAGAAAACGCTGATGAAGAAATTTTGCACGAAGTACAAAATATCCCATTTGTATGCAGTTTTTTTTTCGAAAGTCGGGCTACTTTAGGCGTACAAACTTTCGCGATTTTCGCGATTTTTGGCCCTTTCTTCGCGAAATTTAATGAGGCTTTTTCATATACCAAGTCAAAAAATATTTCTATGTATTTTTCGGCCCAAATTCACCCCCATTTTGTATTTTTGAATGTCGAGCGTCACTTTGTTGGCACTGTCATTTTATGTTTACGGTTAAGGAAGGGACTTACCTTAAAATTCACCTCACTCGTCAAATTAATAATTGCCAAAAAACAACAATTTTCCCTCCTTTCAGTCAAATTTCTCGCAAAATAACTTACAATATTCTCTCATTAGTTCACCAATTCTCTCGATCAAAAAATTTAATTTTAGTAAATTTCAAAAATTTCATTGAACAAAACGAAAAACGAAAAACGAAAAACCAAATCTTTGTAAAATCGTTTAAAATGTTTTTTGTACTGACGCAGTACGTACATCAGACGAATTTCAAGAGAATTAATTACTATTCTAAGCTTATCTAGGGTTTCAGAAACGACGACTTTTTCGGGTTTTGTCTAGCACTATTGCGCATACCTCTGCAAACCCAAAGCATAGTACATTTTTATTTCATAAAAATAAAAAAAACAGGCTCGAAGATGCTTAGGCCCAGGGTTGAAAAGGCTGAAAAATGCTTATTTAATTTAAACCTTGTGAAAAGAAAATTTAAATGTGAAATAAGAAAACCCAATGTTCACAATATCCCGAACTTTATTTCACAAACTAAATTTTGAAAGTCCGATTTTTAAGGGCCGGAAACGACGTTTCACAAACTTGTGATCTGCTAATTTTTTCCTGTGTATAAGGATGAATATAATATTCGTAAATATACATAATTAACAATTTTTCACTTTTTTTCGTTTTTATCAGTTTGAGTTATATATCAATACTTTTCTTTTTCTACAATGACAGATATTACACATCTTCACTATATATATATATCCCAAGCCCTGAAAACTACACCCATTTTTTAAGACAAAAAGCGATAGACTTCAGCAAACTTTCTATGATACATTTCATTAAAAAATATTCTTCAGATTGGAATCACTCACTTCGTTTTTAAAAAGCTCCAAAAATACGTAATAAAAGGGCTATCAAACAAACGCGCATCATTTAGTAAGACTTCTTAAAAAATGCAAACGAGGGTAAAAATTATATCTAGTCAGATGGAACTAGACCAAAAGAAGAAAGAAGTATGATCCAAAATAACAAAGTAAAAAATCAACCGTAACAATTTTCTAGATTTGGTCAAAAGCGTTCGATGTTTTTGATGAAAATAATAGCCATATCGTTGAAAAGTCAAGAAAGGCCTCTCACAAAAGAATCTTTCTACTCGAAAAGGGATGTTTTGCTGTTTAGTGTTGAATCAGATCTCTGGTTAAATATAGCCGAGAATAACTTAAAAAAGTTCAGCTGAAATATTTAGAAAAAAAAAATCAGATCGAAAGAAATTAGAAATTTAAGGCAGGCATTTTTAGAGTATCAATCGAAACGCCAGACAAAAAGAATTGACACAGAAAACAACCAAACAAATAAATTTTTGTAATCATTTTATTTTGGATATATTTCACACATTCAATAGAATAGGGAAACATTAGGAATAATATTGTCAGAGTGCAAAACAACAGACACAGTAAAATTCATATAATAATATTGAAAAATGCAAAAAAAATATTTATGAAATATATCTCAAACGTTAGAAAATAGAACAAAGAAGGTTCGTTCTTACCTTTTTCTTTGCTTGGACACGTCAAATAAAAGCTGTGGTAACAGCAGTTACTGTACTTCGGTGGTGAAAATTCTAAATTCTTTAGACATAGGGATACCATTCCGATTACCAAATATAAGGCCATATACTATATTGAACAGAACATTAACGAGTAAACAATTCATGTTATGCACCACTGCAACGACTTCACGAAATTATGCAACTTTTCTGTTTTTGTTCCACCCAATACGTCACTGTTTCTATTGTTTAAGTGACGTATTGGGTGGAAAATTTTAAAGTTCTCAGAAGACCCTCCAGTGGTGCATATCATGAATTAGTATTTATTCATTAGACGAGTCCAAAACACCATCTCTCCGAATTTACCTGTCAGGCATTCCTTGAGAATCACAGCATTACTTCTTGAATTTTAAAACTTTAAATTCTTTTCCTGACCTTACTAACTGACTGACTTAACCTGGCTAAGCACATAGTGTATGCAAACCTGATTTTAACCTCCATACCATTCAAAATTGTTCATGAAATGAACAAAATTCAATCATGGAAAAGGACTTGAACTGATCAATGGAGGAGGATACAAATGAGCGTCTTTCCTGTAGAGTTCCCTGTAAATGTGGTCATATGGGGTTGTGAACGGATAAACATTTGGCCTGTCAGCTGATGGTCCTGGTAGCTTGACTTGGTTTCCAGTGCCATACGACTTGACATTGAATCCTCGTTTACTACAAAAAATAAAGTAAAAACAGATTGTTAATTTTGCAAGTCTAAGATTAAACTAACCCATACTAACCAAGCTGATTTTTTCTAACTTTAAGAATTTTTTTCTATGTATTAATCCAAAGGGTTTTTGTATGTTTTCTGAATTATATTAATTTTAAAACACTATATAAAACAACATAAAATTTAGCTTTATTTTCAGAATTTTATTCAGCAAGAGAACGAGGTTGCAACACAAAAATTGGTTAGGACTTAGTGAATTACGAGGTGGTTACAACAAGGAATAATTTTAAAATTGGTCCTTAAGACTTGGTGGCTTGCATAAATTGGGCTATTCTATTGGCTGCTATTGGTATAACGAGATTCTAAATTTTTTTTGACATAATGGTGTGATTTAGATCTAGGCGTGATACTTAAAAAGGCAGAAAAAAGAGGGCAGAAGTAAAGATAGCATTTCACCGAACCTCCAAAGTCATTTGATTTGAGTTAATTCATTATTTGTTAATCCCATCGGGCGATAGGCAGCAGGCATTCTCTAATTCTCCAATCGACGTTCGGTCATTTTGAATGAAAACAAAAAAGTTAAAAGGTCGCACTATCAGTGAAAGTTATTGTGACATGTTATGACAGAAAGTATGATTGATAAACTTGGTGGAGTTACAATTTGTTGTCAAAGACATTTAACAGTAATTGAAAATACAGGCCAGATATCAACAGTCCCGTGTTTCGACCAATCGTCCCAAATCAGAGCAGTTGATGGTATATTTTCATTCAATAAAAACTGAGGGATAGAGATTTCTTGTAAAGAATATCAACTGCATATATAAAAGACCTATGAGTAGGTTGGCAGATTTATCAAAAGCATGAGTTTTCTTATAATAGTCGTAATTGCACGCATCAAAATTGATTCGATAAAAAGTGGCTATACCACAGCAATCTATCCAAAATTGATGCTTTTGATTGTTAATTGGAGTTTTGGGCTATTTATAGGATAAAGAACAGCATTCAGCGATCATACCCAAATATCAAATTCACTCTGAGCTCATCTGATTTCAGTTTTGTTAAATCTATTTTGCCCTTACTCACTGTCTTGGGAAATACTGAGCACTGTGAAAATTTCTAGCATAGAATGGTATTTTTATCTCCATCCAATATATAGTTACTTAGTAGTTAAGTAGTAACTTACTAGTAATCATGTATCAAAATAGGAAAAATATTAAGAAGTGCTGCTTAAAGTGAATTTCCTAACTACCCAGTGAATGTTAATTATTTATAAGGTATAATATTGAGTCATTTATATCAGTGGCCTGCGAATTTGTAAAACTATATTATTATTATATTCCATGGCCAAAGTGTTTGGAGTGCTCAAAGCCAACTTTCGTACCAAAAGTAAAAATGCTTCCTGATTTAGAAACTCCAGCAATTTTGGGGAATTTCTCCTTTTTTACATAATTATTGGAATATTTCTGGATAAGACAAGGCAATTGTTGCCTTAATATACTGTTGACGACGAGACGAGCAGTTCAGAGCCAATTTTTTCAATCAGAAAACAACTGGACATGGTGAGAAAAACAAGGCAAAAAAAATATCTTGATTGACCAAATTGTCAGTACCAAACTTTGGTTTAGGCCAAGATCACAAATAAGTTGTGTTCGCGTCGCTCGACCGACTCACTTTCTATGTTAAAAATCAAACCCTTTTAGAGTCGGAAAGTCGGAAGATCTGTCGGATTTTTCAGCGATGTTAAATTCAAAGAATTTCGTAGATTCAGCGTAGCCGGCGTTTTGATCATTGGGTGTTTTTAAGACTTCTGTCTGCAATGTTTCAAAGATTTTTTGCCTTAAAAAGCGCTATGCAACTGCTTTTTGTGCGGTCGCGATATGTAAAATAATCATATTACAGCTCGTGCGCCTGATGATAACTTGCCGCCTGAACAAACCTATATACTCAGAGGCTCAGCGCATTTTTCCGATGAATCCAGCACTAACTAACTGACCACCTATGTTCAGAGTGTATTTTTCCGATGATTTTATATGCAGACCGACTCACATTTTGGGGCTGGAAATGACACGAACACAAGTTATATGTGACTCAGGCCTTACCCAGCGAAGATAGAGCATTAGTTTGCTTCAAATTGGATGCTTGCGCAAATGTGCGCGATCGCATTTACATGTTTCTCATCAAAAAGATTTGTTCCTTTTGCGGTGTGAAAGCCTACCTGGTGAGTAGCATATTCACATTATTTGCTACCTATGATTTGTTAATACACCTCATCGGAAATTCCACCTCCTCGCGTTGTTGCTACGCAACACTTTTTGGGAGGTAAACAAAGCGCGATATTGCGGTTTTCAGGCAAAAAACCTTACAAAACACCCAAAATATTGATGCCAAAAGAGCCTCCAAATCAACTGAAGAACCACCGAAGTTGTTGTTTTTTTCTTTTTAATGGCTTCTGCTAGCATCTTGAAAGCTTTGTTTTGTTTACTCGCGCTACCATTTATGTTTACCTCCCAATTTCAACAGACCCATTTTATAGCACGATTGTTTAATTGTGGAATTTCCGATGAGGTGTATTAAATGACTTTGGAGGTTCGGTAAAATGGACTGAATGGTTGACCCATGTCTTGTCAGATAGTCCCAAGTTAGAGCAGTTGACGACGTATAAATTCATAAAGATGACAGAAACACCGAAATGTGTAATTTTAATCAAACATCTGGTCAAACATTAAGTTAAGAGGTGAATATTCCATAAAATAATAACAATCCATTAGTGAAGTAGATCCACTATATACAGGAAGATATATATGTACATACCCTTTGGATTAAGAGCACTCTAAAAGTCAAATATATGTATTCTTTGAGCAATAAGATGAAAATAATGGAAATAAAACGGGTGGTTGTTGGTGGTGTAAAAAGAAAATAATACCTCAAAAAGCTGTGGGCCTCCATACTTCTATTCATGTTACTACTGCAAACGACTGCGATGCGAAGATTTCTCGATCTTTTTGTCGACATCTTTGTGACTTCTTTATGTTACTTGGAAAGATATTCTTTTTGAATAATATCACTCAAAAAATGTCGAAAATTTATCTTCCTCCAACTTGCTCTTTCCTTCTCGAACGACTGCGTTGATGTCACTGACCTTTATATACCCTGGACAAAGCTTCTCAATCCCAGCCAAGCAAAATCTTTGATCGGAGTTTTTTGAAAATTGGTACCCTAATGTCGGCACTACTCGATAGCGGTGTAAATGCATCGAGAGCGCTAGGTCTACTTTTCCTCAAATTCTTTTGATGATGTAGCGGCGTTAAACGTTAATTTTTAACATTGCAATGGCTTCTCCTTGGGTACCAAATCTAAAAAAACTCCAATCAAAGATGGCAGATATTGTTTGGTCCAGGGTTTATATAAAGGTCAGTGGTTGATGTCAGCTGGTTCGGCTTTTTTCAATGTTTACGTAAATCATTTATGAGCAAGGGGTAACAGACTTAAAAAGTACTTTTAATTTATTTAGATATTCTTGAGAAATATGATTGCTATTTTGTAGTAATATTTTCATTTAAGTAATATATGTACATTTTACCTGAAAATAGTTCATACTGTGATTTTTCTTGATCCAAAAGAAGTAATTAGTAGTTAAACTTTACCCCCGGAAATAGCAACCCCCTGAATGCAATTCACTACGACCCCTGAACTTTCGTTTTCGAAAAAACTAGATCTACGGTCCTTTCCAAGACCACAAAATAAAAACACATTGCAATACAAGATGGCGGACAAAAAGTCCAAAAAGAAAAGGAAGGTATGATTTTTTTTTATCATCTTATTCTTTCGAAGAACATATCATCATTATAAATCCTTAAGCACGTTGTATTTGAAGAAGATGGTTTGAACCACTAACTCTACATAGCCTGGGCTTTTTTGATAAAAATCTGGGTAGGGGGGGGGACAAAAAACATCCTATCCTCCTGCCTTTCTGGTGTGCTGGTGTTTGCGTAATGTGTTACAGTCTCCATGGTTTTTAGGGCAGTTGTCAGGCACAGACCTATGCCAACTTTTGAGATGACAATTTTAGGCGGGAAAAAATTTCAAAGCAAATACAAAAAGTGTTTTCTATGAGCTTTTTTCCAAAAATCGGAAAATCAGGGAAATATTTTTCTGAAAATTGGAATCAGGGAAATACTTTTTATGAAAATTTGAAAATCGGAAATATTTTTTCTGAAAATTGGAGTCAAGGAAGTTTTTTTTCTTCTGAAAATTGGAATCAGGAAAATACTTCTTTTGAAAATTTGAAAATCAGGGAAATATTTTTTTCAAAATTTGGAAAATCAGGGAAGTATTTTTTGCAAAAGTTGGGAAATCAGGAAAAATTATTAAAAAAAAATTGAAAATCAGGGAAATATTTTTTAAGGGTAACATTTGCAAAAGTTGGGAAATCAGGAAAAATTATAAAAAAAAATTGAAAATCAGGGAAATATTTTTTAAGGGTAACATTTTTCTGAAAATTGGAATCAGGGAAATATTTTTTCTGAAAATTGGAATCATGGAAATATTTTTTTCTGAAAATTGGAATCAGGGAAATACTTCTTTTAATTGATACATCGAGACGGAACTGAGAAGTGAATAATTTCAATTTGAAGATAATTATTTTTTGGGGAATTAAAGGGGAAGGCTCCGCTTACGCTTTTCTAAAATCATATAAGTAACACTATAGATGCCAGGAATCAGCAATGACATTCACCGGATTGGTTACCGGGTGGAAATAATCTCATATCATAATATATCACCGGATTGGTTACCGGGTGGAAATAATCTCATATCATTTCACCGGATTGGTTACCGGGTGGAAATCTCAAATAACACCGCATAAACGGATTCACCGGATTGGTTACCGGGTGGAAATAATCTCATATCATAATATCATATCGACCGGATTGGTTACCGGGTGGAAATATATCAACCGGATTGGTTACCGGGTGGAAATAATCTCATATCATAATATCATATCATATCGACCGGATTGGTTACCGGGTGGAAATATATCAACCGGATTGGTTACCGGGTGGAAATAATCTTATTGATTACATCATCACTGGCATGAAGAAGATTCAAAATTTTCAATAGAAGCGTAGCGTAGCGAAGCCAACCCCTAAATTACTACTTACATAGAAGACCATATATACTATAAATTAAATCAACTAAATTAACTCCACGTTTATATGAAACTCAAAATATGCAAATATAAATAAAATGACTAACAAACAGGAACTTGCATCCTTTTTATTTTCAATATTAGCAAATAGTAAAGTTATGAAGGAAAGGTGTGGGAGGGCGGGAACCAAGACTGACGATGTTCGAAAGAAGCGTTACTAGAGACTGAGGTATTTTATATATGAGACCACGCACGAGGTCGGCTAAATTTAGAACCCAGACTTTCTGGTCAAAGTAGATCTGGTGAACGCATACGACTGACAGGGTGTAACGGGCGTTTACTAGGGCGCCGGCAAAGACTCTCTTTTCAATTAACCTGAGTTATGAATAACTCCATTTTAAAATTGGAAAATCAGGGAAATATTTTTTTCCAAATTTTGGAAAATCAGGGAAATTATATGTTTTCCGAAAATTCGAAAATCAGGAGGGAAATAATTTTCTGAAAATAGGAATCAGGGAAATATTTTTTCTGTAAATTGGAATCAGGGAAATACTTTTTATGAAAATTGGAAAATCAGAGAAATTTTTTTTCTAAAAATTGGAAAATCAGGGAAATTTCTTTTTCATAAATTGGAAAATCAGGGAATATTTTTTTTCAAAAATTGGAAAATCAGGGAAATATTTTTTTCAAAATTGGAAAAATCAGGGAATATTTTTTCCAAAATTGGAAAATCAGGAAAATATTTATTTCAAAATTGGGGAAATATATATTCTTTCAAAAAACCTTGGAAATCTTTCTTCCAAAAATCAGAAGATCGGAGAAGAAGTATTTTTTTTCCAAAATTTGGAAAATCAAGGAAATATTTTTCGGGAGATATTTTTACCTAAAAATCAGGAAATCCGAAAATATTTTTTTCATATACTGTATTTACATTGGAAAATTTGTGGAAATGTTTCTTCTAAATATCGGAGAAACTGGAAAATTGGACAAAATTTCTCAAAAATGAAAAAATATGTACAGAAAGTTGTACAAAAAGTGTGTAAAAGTCAATGACCAAATGCATGAATTTCATGTTCAATGCACGGTTAGTGTAAAACGCAGGTCACAGGTTACAGGTCACAGGTCACAGGTCAACAAAGTGCAGACCGGAGAAAAAAATAAGATCATAACATATACATAACATAACATCAATACATCATAGCGCGTTAAATTACAAAAAAGTAATAAATGCTATTTAGATATTATAAAATGACAATTGAATAGAATAACAACGTATTTTGACCTAGTGACACAATTACTTACAAAACAGGGGGGGGTACAGCCGCAGGGTACTAACCCATAGGGTACTAACCCATAGGGTACTAACCTGATTTTTAAGAAAAATTTGTCTTAGGTACCACCACCCCCTTTTTAGTACCGGGTACTTACTTTTTCTTAAGGAAAAAGGGACCCCCACCCCCCTTTTAGTACCGGGTACTTACTTTTTTTTAAGGAAAAAGGGACCCCCACCCCCTTTTTAGTACCGGGTACCTGCTTTAAAATTACCAAGGAAAATAGGAGACACCACCCTTAAAACTTGCCAAGCATGGTCCCAATCTTTCAAAAGCCAGCAAAAGCAGCTCTTTGTTGTTATTATGACTTGTATATACCATGTTTTTTTTTTTAACTCAGATCCTCTTAAAAGTTCTTTAAATCAAACACAACTTTTAATTACAAAGGTAAAACAAGGAAATTCCTTGGCAAAAGTAAAATATCATATAGCTGTAATAACGGCAATAAAAGTATATATCTATCAGAAGAAGTAAAAATCAAGTTGATAAAAATTGAAGAATAGCATGAAAGCTTGGATTGGATGAATTTCCTATTTTTTTCTTCAATAGATTGGTAATTTATTCAAATTATTCAAAACTGTGTCAATCTTATGAAAGAAGTTGAAATAGAAAAAAGTTGCATTGTTGGCTCTGGTTGGCTTTGCTTAGTTGACCTGCCTCCGTCTTAATTGTCATAAACAGACAAACAAACAAAAAACAAATATAAACAGAAATAAGCTATAGGGTATAATATAAACTGCAATAAACTAATAAACTAACCCTCTAGCAAAAAACCAGGCTGTAAGAATCATCAGTTTGGATAAGAATTTTATTGTTTAAAAGACAGATTGTATCACTTTGGATGCAACAGCGTTGTAATTCTTTTCATCAGAAGGCAATAAGAACATATACCTCGTTCTAACTTGAGATGTCAAAGCCGAACTATCCTTCTCACTAATTAAAACAATACTGATTTTGAACGATAGCTTTCTTTACATTAGCTATTTCAATATTTGTATAACTTAGTGGTCATAAAATTCTCCTCTTAGAAAGTAGGGAAAGTACCCATGAATTTGAATGAAATAATTCTTTATTGATAGAAACATAACAGTTCTTTTTTCTGAAAACTATTGAAACTAACAACCTCCAAACCTCCCTACATACTTGATAAGCAGGGAAAGTACCTTCAATTGGAAGGGGAACTTTTCAATACTGTCAGATACTGTCAGCCATAACAAGGAGGAATCTTTTCTCATCAAATCCTGAAAGTTGAAGACAAAAATTAACCAAAATGTACCATATTCAGGGCCTGAGTACTTGAAGAAAAATTGAAATGATACCCACCCCACCCTAAAATTGGTACCGGGTACTAACTTAAAATTGGAGATATACCCACCCCCACCCCAAAATTAGTACCGGGTACTAACTTTTTTGAATTTCCAAATTAGACACCACCACCCGGCTATGGGTTAGTACCCTGCGGCTGTACCCCCCCCTGTACAAAATCATAAAATATGATACCTAACAAGACGAAAGCATGAAAAATATTTATTATACAAAATGTGATGTGGATGGTGTGAATGGATAAAAAATGGCACCAAACAGAAGCTTGTGAGGTCCCTAAGAGAGTGGTTTTAGAAGGATGAAACTAATTAATCATTCAATTGTTATTTTAATGACTTAATGACAATTTTTGACAAAAATATTGACAGAATCACATATCATGTCTTACAAGAGAAAAACACCAAAAATATTTAGCATACCGAATGTGATGATAACTATATGGCTGGATATAAAATCACACCAATCAGAAGCTCGCGAGTTCTCTGAGAAGGTAGTTTATTTAGAGCGATGTGTTTTATTATATGTAACCATCATATAATATTACAAACATTACAATATGTAATATACCTGTTATACGTATAATATGGTTCCAAATATTTTCTGGTCTGCGTTATACATACACAGCGCAAACTGCGAAAGATCAATAAAAGCACATGGTTAAATTTTGATGTTTGAAATGGTTTTTATATGGATGAAATTGCTTGAGAATTATGTTTT
>NW_027103737.1:751951-779736 GCF_902728285.1 Clytia hemisphaerica | reverse complement strand
CGTTTAACGTTAAAAAAATAATGTTCAAAAACCACCAGCAACATAGGATTCCTCTTTTTCTAGTTCTTTTTCATTGCCCAGGAAACCTTTCTTGATTGTTCTGAGTGTTTTTCTCCTTTGTTTACCATTTGTTGAACATTTTCTGACAGACTGACTGATTCTGCGCTTGTTTCTTGTGACTGATCAGAGCTTTGTTTGATACCCAGTTTCGACACTGACATAATTAAGAACTTTATGTATACCATTTGAACCATCGTTAAACTCAATAATAGCTGAATTTACACCCATTTCTAATACACCTTTGTCATCAAAGACAGCCTTTGGAACCTTTGACCAAATTATTTGATTTAATGCCTCGTTGGGGTTTTAGGTTTGGCCGTGCAAACACTTTGAAAGGAGCGAGTCATCGCGTAACTCAACGAAAATCGGATAAATCACATCATGATTCCATTTAGGAATTCCTGTGCGTGGCTTGTAAACATTGGTACCATTAAGCTTGTCCAACTGCCACTTCCACCAAATATCTGGACCTGTTGGACAGAATTTATGCCGTTTTTCAGGGGATTCAAACTCTGTGCAATGGAACAAAACCGCTCCAACTGCTTTCTTCATTACGTACATGTTTCCAAGATACGTATAGCTAAGCTGTAGTAATTCGGCATTGAATTGATGATGGTGTCAGTTAATTTTCCTTTGCCAGAGAGCTTAATGAACTGAGTAACCATTTTCCCCTTCTTCATAACATTTTTCTCACGTCGGTACGATTTGACAACTTTTCGAAGCCTGGTGCCTAGCCTCTTTTGGACATGGCTGACGCATTATTTCTTTTTCGGCTTTATTGACTTTTTCTTGTAAGGTTCAGCATCCACAACCTCTTTGAAGGAGGAAGTATCCCCATCACCTAAATACTCATTGTAAATCAGATTGTGTTTTTCAATCGATCGCTCAAACATTCTGACAGCCCCGGCTCCCTCCATAGCGCCAGAACTTTTCGTATGATTAATAACGCAGACATGCTCCACCTACCATCGATTGTATTCCGGGGTTCCCTTTTTCTTTTGCCACATCGCACAACCCTTACAAAACTTTGACATGACATCTGCATCGATACACTTCCCATTACTAACTGTAGTCACCAAACCATTCAAGGAGGCGTGTCCTCTTCGTTGCCAGGATCCATCGTGCGCTACACGAAGTCCCTCACCATCAGCTGTTTTCTCTGATTTGGAAAAAACTTTCTGCCCTGCTTTTTGCATACTCTCGTCTGATACTGCTTTGTAAGCTCCCATCAGTTTAGAATTGATTTTTCAATAAGCCTTTTCACTTATGCAATGCATGTTAGCCAAGCGCGAAAAGTTTTGCAATGGTTACCGCGAAAGGAGGTAATCATCTGGTAATCAACACTGAAAGGTTTGTTTCCTTTTTCATAATCATCTTCATCTATGTTAGTTGGTTTTGATGTATAAAATAATTCATCCCAGGAACACACTGAGCAAGAAAGTTTTAGATAGAGGGCAAATCCCATACGCGAATCACCAATGTTCTCGAAGATGAAGGGTCAATTAAATTTACAGACCTTGCATCGGGCGACGGAATGAATTATTTTCTCAAATATTATGAAATCCATAATCATGTTGAAAGAAGAAGGGTCAATGTCAGTACCAATATCATCAAATTCAGTGTCAAGTTTCCTTGAGCTTGAACACTCAGGTTCAGCTACACATTCAGGATCCCGTACTCGGGTAAGTTATGGCGTGTCTCAAAATTGGACCGAATTTACCATAATTTTTAGATCGCATTAGTCGAAAGATACGAAACAAAACAACTATTGAGATATGACCTATGGATGTTAAAGTTTTACCTGAGATGTGTAACCTAATTATTTTCGCGCCCATTTAGTATACTACGGTTTTCCGCATTTTTGATTTTACTGGGAATTAACTAAAAAAAGTCGCACCAAATGCTTGAAAATAATTAGGTTAGAAACACCTACCAAAGGCCTGATACCTCTGCTTTTAGAAAATATAAATTAGCGCCACCTTTTCGGCGCGAAAGCGTTTCTATTTAAGTTTTTTTTTATTTGAGGCTTAATGACGTCATACTTCTATATATAGTTACCAGAAACGCGGTCTGAGCGAGTGAAGCGTAGTTCGTCTGCCGTAAATTTTACGGCACGGCCCGCCTTTTATCGATTTTTGTTAGTGGTAGTGATGGATACACAACTATTATAATAACAGTTGAAAGGATTTTTAAAATGTTATTGTCCTTATATCCAGTTTTGGCCTGTGGCTGATACTCGTATTGATGTGAATTGGAAGAAAGCTTTGTATTTAACTTATCTTCCATTCCACTTAGTATAAACATAACAAAAAGCTGGTAATAAAAGGTATAGATATATAGAAATTATTTCTTGTCTCTTGTTTGTTTATCATCGAGCACTATTCAATATAGTCTACACAATAGACAGCTTCAGGCTTTTAGGCCTTACTCTTGGTCTATAGGCACTGCTATATGCGGGCACTAGTGGCCCCCACCGAGTTTCGTAAACAATATAAAAGTATGCACGCATAAATTTGAATTAATTTCGTACATTACAAGGGCCGTATAATTATTCATAATGGTAGAAAAGTAGCGGGGAAATCATATTTATCTATACATGAGCAGGTTAATTTGAAAATCAGGAAGAGAAAGATGTGATTGTTTAATGGAATGGGACGATCTTTATGTTTTACTTTCCTTCTTATTTATCAAACTATATACACTATAAAGTCTTATTACGCATAGAAGCTGTATGTCGAGATACTTAAAATTGAATTACTTTATGAGATATTAAATGAGAAGTCCATGTGTACTTTTAAAGACCACATCGTTTTTTACCTCTATATATGAACAATAAAGGGTTTGTTTACAATTCGTTTAAAAGCTAATTACCAATTTAGTTTGTATAAAAAAACTCCATTACATATTAAAATTCATAGTATTATATATGAAATAAAATTCTACATAAGTTTGTTTTGTATATAATAAAGATACCATCACTGACTTTTTTCTGGGATTTGTCTGCCATTTTTCCCAGGCTAACCCCGCCGGCATGAGACTGGGAAGGGTTTTTTCTAAGGGTATGATAGATCTTGTTTTTTCTTGTGATAAAAATAAAAACTATCCGCTAGAAAAGTGGCAGTGGAATATAAGTTTTTGGGAAGTTAAGTTGAATCTTATGCAAAACGACAGTATATAGGGATAAGAGAAATTAAGGTCATTGAAACAGTTGCAGTGCGAGCTGAGGATCCAATCTTGCGAAATGGGCGTACCATCAGATTTGCAAACGAAAATTTACTGTAATTATAAATTGTGAGTAAAGCTAAGCAAACGAAAGCATTGTTTTCATATAACGCAAAAAGATTTTCTAATGATTTAAACTTGAAATTGGAAAAGTAAATATATGAAAATGTTCAAAAGTAAGTAAGTGTGATCTCATATAAATATCTCAAAAACTAGTCACATTTTCTCCCACTTTCAGAACTTTTTGGATTTAAAAAGTTTTTGCAGGTAAAATAAGGCCGATAGATTTAGGAAACTTAAATAACGAATTGCATAAAGGGATACCTTAGTAATGTAAATGCAATGAATATAAATATTGGAAAAATAAAATTCTGCTAACATAATAAATTACCTTGCTAAAGAAATTTCTCTAGCTTGAATTCCCCTTTAGAGATAGGCACTCACTGAGAAATCCATAAAAAAATCTTACCCAGCTGAAAAAAGCTTTTAACATGTCGTCGCAGAGAAAGCCTGTTAATAAAAAACAAAATGTGCATTCAAAGGAAAAATTCCAATCCACGTGATTCAACAATCTGTCGCTTAAAATTGCAACCATATATATGTGAAGATTGTAAAAAGCTTCTTAAAAGTAGACAAGATAGTAGACTAACTTTTGAAAAAACAGATAAATTATTGAACGAAATAATAAATAACTATTCAACAACAACAAATAAACCAGTACAAGATCAGATGTCTTCTCCTATACAAGTACCAATGAAATTTGGCACCTTTGCATCAAAATCGGTTCCGAAATAGCATTTATGGCCGTCACATTTGCTACACCATTCAAAATCAGTCTTATTAACGTAATTTACCAGAGGAAACTTTCCATTCACTTTTGGTACAAACGACAACACCAACTCAACGTACTATCAAATTTTCATCCCCACCAAATTTACCATCTTTAACCCAAGAAAGAAATGCCACCCAGAAAAGCAGTTCCAGCTTGATGTCACCTCCATCAACTCCCCTATCAAGATTACATCTCATTTCACCTCCTCCGGAGCTTCCTGAAAATAAAAAAAACAAGTTAAATCAAGATAAACCTCTCACAACAACAGTTCACATCACTGCGTTTTGGCCATCTGGTCAGGTTAATGACCAAGAGCTCAATTCTAGTTATAACCCAATTGGTTTGGCTCTTATCAAAGAAAATGCATCATCAAAACGAGGGCGGTTTGTAAGCATGAAGTGTGAAAAAGAATCATACCTCTGATTCTGAAAAGATAGAAAAGATGCACTGTAATACAAGAGAAGACCTTTTAAAACAAAAATGGGGTATTAACAAAAGTATTTTTCAGAAGACTTCAAAAGAGGACCTTTTAAATTTCACTTTTGAACGTGCTGACGAGGAAATGACAGAGAGATGTCCTTTGTTTCGGGCAATTTTAAAAACAGCAACAATTCGAACTGGCAAAACAGAAGAAAAAGATGAGTATTGGAAATCAGCAATGGTCACATCAGCAGCAGTTTGCCTCAAAAACCGAAATTACAGAATGACTGCTCTTCAACCGATTATCACCTCTATAGTGCAGCATTCCACATACACGGTGAGAAAAATGGTATCATTGTTTAATGTTAGATAACAATAACAAACAGATACATGAATTATAAAATCGTGTACTAGATATTTTCTTGTCATTGCTTTGATGCTCGAGTTTTAAAATTATTCAACATGGCATCGTTTTTAAAAAAAGATTTAAAGTCAATAATTTGAAAGACATGTAGATGCAACTCCTTTTGTTTGTAAAATTTGTAAATAGCGGCTTACCGGTTTTCCTTTCCAGAATTCAATACTCAGACTGAAATCCATTCGCCTTGCTGTTTCACATCGTACTCACTATCGGAAACTTGTCGAGTATGGAAAGGATCATGATATTCCATTGAAAAGAAGTATTGCATTTGAAAGCAAGAAGGTCCACCAGCAACATTTGGAAGAGTGTACTCTTACTGGGGATGAGGTATTCTAAATCAAGAAATTTATATTTAAAAATGTGAAAATATATATTTCTTAGCACAAGGCACATAAGAGGTGACGAGAATTATTTTAAAATACTCATGGAGAGAAAAGCTAAATAAAGAAGCTTAGTAGTCTAAAACATTATTTTGTCTATTTGTGTTCAGTTATCCTTGCTTGAGGGACAAGATATGAATGGTACAGTTGGTAGAAAGAATTTTGACGATCTTAAAAGTAAGCATTTCAATGATTCTCAACAGTTTTTAGGATCTATTATAGCACCAGAAAATCTCTTTACAATGTGTAAGGAAAGAAGAAATCTTTAGCCTTTGCAACCAAATTTATTTCAATTTTTGAATTTCAATTGTGATTGATAATCCAATGTTTTTTACTATAATACCTATGAAAATGTCTCCTATTTAGGTTCCAGAGCCCAACAAAAGACACACAAGCTGAAAAGAATGTTGATTTAATTAGAAGTGAAAATGGTAAGTAATTACATTCCTAACATTGACAAGACTGATTTTATTGGTAGTTCAAAAATCTTCTTCTTCAAAACAAGAAAGATAATTTTATTTAAATATGCTAAATATATTTTTTCTATTTATAGAACCAAGTCCTATCAACCTGTTAAGAAGACAAAGTTTATATGAAAACAATGATAAAGAATATGAAAATGGTTCTAAGGTGAACATCAGTCTCTATAAAATTTCTGTGGGAAAATCTTTTGACATTGATAGTTTCAAATTTTAGTTTTAAATATTCCATTTGAAAATTTGATTCCATTCATTTTTAATGATATTATTAAATTTTTTGTGAATTTTTAGCAGGGAGCAAAACACTTTTTAATGTTCCTAAAAGATGAGTGTTTTTGATAAAAAATAAGGGGTATTTAAAAATGGTTGATTTTTGACAAAATTTGCTTTTTAAGGTTGTTCATTTTAGAAATATTTATTTAAATTCGATTGATCTTTTAATTTAAAATATCACTCCCACTATTTAGACGGTGTTTGATAATGTTGATGTTAACATGAAGGTGAGTGATATGACTGAAGATAACCAAAATATTGACTCCCACGATTGCGTTAAGGCTTATGTCATCAACAGAGTTGGTGGAAATCATCTAGACACTGTTACTCCAAGGAAGAAATTAGATGATGTTCCAAATGGAGAATTTCTATTTGACAAAGATGACCATAGACAACAACGAGCCAATTATATCACATTGGTGCAGCGAATCCTTGTCCAAGACATTGAATGCCTAAGATCAATGGAAAATTCAGTTGTTAAGCATATACCCCACAAACATTCCAAAGAAATGTCGAAAAAATGTCAAATGGTATGTGCATAGAATTTGAATTAAATTAAATTAGGTCGAAAAAATATTGAAAATTGCATCTGAAAATTGGATTTTAAGAGTAGAGATAGGGTTATCCCTGTACGTGTGACATAAGAAATATTTTTAACATAAAGCTGAAAGAAATTTTACACCAGTAAATGTAGAAAACACTAAGAAAAGCTCTTACATATACTTTCATTCAGAATCTCTTGGGCATGGTTTATGAAAATGAGAATGATTCTGACGGAATTGCCCGGATTCTGAAAGATTTTCAACAATATCAACCCAAAAGTGTGATCAATGATGAAACCTACCTTGGAACTCTAGCTGTTGTTGGAGACCAATTATCAGTTGAGCGTGCCATGAACTCTCAATTTCAAACTGCGAATGGATTTACCCCAGAAGAACGACTGGATGGGATGCATTTCGAAATTGCAGATTTCCATACTGAGATGAAGTTCATGCAGGTTGGTTAGAACTTTTTACTATATTTTCTGAAACGCAAAATAATCATCTTCAATTATCCGTATTACAGGTTGCAACAAGCTAATATTTCCTAAATATTTTTTTAAGGTTTGCTTCAACCATTTCTACTCAACGACTTCCACAGATAAATGCACCTATTTTTAGAGGTATTAAATTTTTTATTTCAAGATTTGGTAAAAACTGCCAAATCAAGATTTTGTTGATATTTAAGTTCCTTAGCTTCTCAAAATTTTGTAAAATTCAAATCAAACCCCTAGAATTCTCTTTTTTAAAGGTGGAATTAGATGCTCGCATAATAGCTGCAGCTCTTGTTGAATTGTCAATCAAAGATGTCAAGGACATTCCAGCTGATGTTGAGCTGCCAGCAGACGATGACGATAGAGCCAAAAAGAAATTTTTGAAAGATCTAGCTGAAAGAATCGTGGACAAATATATTTTGAAATCTGACCAGCTGAAAGATTTTCTCAAAATGAAAAATTTGCAAAAACAGGTATTCAAGTTGCTTTGAGAAGAAACTCTTCATAAAATTTACTTGAAAGTTTCAATTCTGAAGTTTCAAAAGATTCTAGCACACAACAAAATCAATATCAATTTTCATCAAATTTAGCTAGGTTTGCATTTTTTTAAAGCAACAGACGATCTGTCAAAAACGAACGAAAACCTCGGTTAAAATGTCTGACAGCTTCAGTGAAATGGAAAAAGGCACGAATGAAGTTACAGAGGCCTTGGGCCTAGAACTTTGTTACATATAACGATAACGTAAATTAAATGGTTGTGAGGTCAAGAGAAAAAACTTCTATAATAAAAAAAAAAAAAAATTTCAAAATTTAGTCATTTTTTCAGCAGCATCAAGTGATACTGAGGAGACGGACGAAAATGGTCGGTTTAAATGTCGATACCCTGGATGTAAGCAGACGTATCAAAATAATGGGAAATTCAAAAGAGATCACGAACTCAAGGTATTTTCCCTATGGCTAGATTTTTTATCAACATACCTTAAGGAAACTGATTTTGATAAGGAGAAAAAATGATAAAAAAAATTTAATTTTTATTTAACTTGGATAGCATTTATTACTTTATCCTGTGGTGGTAAATATATAATTTTGATTATGTATATAAAGTACATAATAATCCTATATCATAATAATACAAACATAAAAACAATGTCCCATACACATAAAAAATATATTCATTTCCATAAAACTATAAAGTATGAATATTGTGATTTTTTTACTGTAGAAACATGGTTTGGAACCAATTCCAGTTGCTGCAAAGACATCAATTGACAATGATAAAAGCAACGATGACATGTTCAATTATCAATGTAGTGTTATGGAATTCATGATCTTAATTAGAAATTTCAAAGATGCTATCAGTGAAGGAGATGGTGACCGAATCATAAGATCATGGAAGTTCATGCTACCATACATGAAAGTTGATGGAGCAGGAAGTAGGAAGTATGCAGTGGAAGGCTTTCATCTACTCTGCCAAGTAACTGCACTTCTATCAGAGCAAGATGCATACAGATTAGTTTGGAACCGGTCTGTCAAGAAAAAAAATGGTCTTGGTAAGCAAATTTTTAATAAAGATGCATAACCTTATGGAACCAACTTTGACCAATTCTAGTATGCAGCAAAAACCCTGAAATTGTTTTGATTTCAAGGTTAGAACTTAGTTTGTTGAGGAGTTTTATTTTTAATTAGGAGGACTGTCAATTTATTTATTTTTTCCATCAAAAATGAGTATTTGAGATGAAAGAAAAATCTTTTCTGAAAGCTTGCTTGGCATGGTAGGTTTTTTTTTGAGAGAAATACCATGATGGTAATTGAAAAAAGTTTCAAATTTGTTATCTTTCCCTTTTCAGGTGGTAACATTCCTTTGGACATGGGTTTGGAGCACTTGATTAAAGTTGTCAAGTTGCTGAAAAAGAGACTTGGACCACATCAAACAGATGAAAAAATTATTGACAAGTATTTGAAAGCATTGCCGTACAATAAAGAGCTTCTTCAAAACTTTGATAAACAATCAGCTATACACCAAAGGTCTGGTAGACATGTAAAAGCCGCAAACACGAAGGATAGGCTCAAAATTGTGAAAGAACTAATGAGAGAAAAAGCTCTAGTCAAAAACGAAGAGAGAAAATATTCATCGTTCAGAAACTGCCAAGACAGTCTTCTCAAAGACTTTGATTTTGTTGATTTCTACAAATGGATCTCAGATCACAAAACACAAATCAGGACACAAAAGACAGTACGATAGGCTGTGGATTTTATTGAATACCTTGAGGGAACTAATTTTTGCAGTAGTTAATTAAAAAAAAAACTAAAAAATATAAAAAATTGCATTTCGTGGTAATTAAAATTTTCAGGGGTTCAAACTTTTACAAATTTGGCAAAAAACTGTGAAAAAAGAAAAGATTTGTTCCAGCAAAAATCAGTTCCCTTATTGAAGTAGAACAGATTGAACTATTGAATAATTTTGGACCTTTTTTGGTTGAACATAAATTTGTAAAATACTTTGTTACATGTTTGTGATACCAGTTTTATTTTTACTCAAAATATACATGTAGATTATAGAAGATGTGTACAGGGTGTTCTGAATCAAAACATCAAGTCAAATTCCTAAATCAATGTGTTAATCAAAAAAAAATCCTGCTATAATAGAAAGTTCAAAAAACTTGAAAATGTATCTGCTTTATTGCTGTCTTGTTTGAATAATGATACTACAGAAAAAAATGAACAAGCCACCGTTTTTCCATCTTTAAGCTTATTGCTAATAATTATTAAATTATATCACAAAAAAACCATTAGAGTAAAGTAAAAAAACTACTAACATCAATTAAAATAATTATTTTTTTCAGCATGTTTTTGTTATAAGTTTTTTCAAGTAAGAAAGCTGAAAAATTAGCCCTTATTCTGATTGTTGGGTGTCATTACGCAGACTGTTCATGATGGAATCACTGAGTGTGTCAAACATGGAAGTGTCATTTGCAATCTCATACCATTCATTACCAATTAAACTTTGCGAGTTATGAAAATCTGGCATGCTTCATTCAAACTAGAAAATAGCTCATCAATGTCCTCAAAAACCTCATTGAAAATCTTCAAAACTCTTTTTGCATGTTTCCATCTCCAAACAAAACCATAAAAAGACATCTGTGACACAAAAGATCTTTGAAGCATTTTTAACCAACGATTTAACTTGGTAAATGATCAAACTCCATGTATACAGATGGAACACCAACAGGTTTTACATCAAATTCAAGGAAGCTTCTTCGGAACTCGTCTAACTTTTCATGAAGAAGGCTTAAGGCAGAATCTGAGGTTTTACGACTTTTTGAGTCATTATTCTGAGGTTTCAAAGTAAAAATCAATAGGTGCCATTTACTTATGAAAATTCACATTTCAAGGCACCAGATGCACAACACTCACAACCACAGCCGTATTCAGCTGATGTTGAATTTGAAAATATAGGGAAAGCAGGATCTTCCGTCTACACTGGTCTTTGGAATGAACAAAATCCCTTCACTTTTTGTATCAACTTTGCCAGTAAGTGTGCTGGTGTGAAACAATCTGCTCACACTTGGTTTGCCTTCACGACCAATGCGACCACTTTCCTGGACAAATGACGTAATTGACTTTGAGGGGCCAAAATGAATACTTTCATTTATACCTTTTGCATTTACACCCATTCCAAATGCAATAGTGCAAATAACCACACGGATATGAGAATCCTCTTTTGAGATCTCCTCCAAAATGTGGCTCTTTACAGAATCAGCTGTCCCCCCATGAAACATGTCAACTCTTCTCTTCTTTGGGTACTCAACTCCACCACTATACATGCTGCTACCAAGCTTGAGGAGGAACATGTTGTAAAGAATAGCACATTGCTTTCTAGTTTGGCAGTAAATAAGTCTTCTTGTAGAGCTATCACCATGGTAAAAAATGTCACGCAATACAAAGTCAAAAATAATGGACAAACTGACCTTGGGTACCATTTGAACTTGATAGCAAATGTTCTTTTTATCAGGGTCAAGAACAACACGAGTAAAATCATCAGGTGTTAAACCAAGCGATTCAAAAATTTTGAGCTCCATCAACCGAGACGCTGTTGCTGTGAAGAGAGCAAAACAAATATTGCTTCCAAGGAGGGACCTCAGTTCAATAAGGTTGGAGTACCATTTTTGGAAAACTTTTTTTTTGAAATCAGCAAATCCCCTGAATAGAATGGAAAAAGGAAAGCAATAACAAGCGTGATTCAACTTTAGCTAAGCAATATAAGTGTCAAACAATGAAAATCGCCATTCAATAACTAATCATTAGTCACATTTTGACGATTATTGACTATGACGACTGACACAAACAAACATACAAACATCTACATATGGAGCTGGTATTGAACTTAGACAGTATAGAGCTTGCTAATGGGCTAAAGTATTAACACACCGTCACATATTCTACTTAATTGCAATTCAATATTTTTGATCACCCAGCCAGTACAGAACAGAGTCAGAAAATAAAATTCAATACTGATCAACCTGCGAGATAGCGCAGACAAGAAGTACAAAAGCACAGAAGGAATTGTGGGATGGATATTCCAATACATTGGTGTGATGCTCCTTGCCAATATAAAACATAATACACAGAAAAGACATATATATACATATATTACTAACCACTCTGCCATAACATGGGCTTCATCTATGGCCACACCAATGCAGTGATCTTGGAAGCTATATGAAGACAGAAGTCGACGTAATCTACCCTTTGACAGCATGCTTTCTGGTGAAGTATAAACAAGAGAGTAAATGCCATCTTCAACATCTTTAAGTACCTCATCTAGGTTCTCGGTAGTCTGGTTGATGGCTACTGCAGAAATGCATGTTTTGGTCTTTAAATATTTTACTTGGTCCTCCATCAAAGAGACCAACGGGGAAATGACCAAGAGGATTGATGTCCCAAGACTTTGATCATTGGATAGGTCAAAAAACCAAGGTATAGGCTGAAAAACAATTGATTTCCCAAAGCCAGTGTGGGCACTCAGATAAATATTTTTCCCCAAACAGAACTCCTCTATCAATGCTAATTGTTTAGGATGAAATTTTTCGATGCCAAAGGTATATTTCTCCAAAAAACTCTTCGACGAAAAAGCTTCGTCTCTATCAAAATGCAAGGGATTGTCGGTAGCCATATTGTTATGATTTTAGATTGCGAAGGCCGTCTGTTGTTTTTGAATAATCGAAGACTGATTATGCGTGTCTTTACTGCGCATGCGATTTATCTGGAGAATTTCAATATTTTAACCAAGAGCAGTGCTCATAGCCCGAAGAGGAGGAGTTTTACGCTCGGAGCGAAGGCAGATATGACGTAGCCTATATTCAATATAATTTCATGACGATGATTTAGAAATTATTTCAAAACAAAAATTCCTAGAATCTGTCTACTGACTGTCTCCTTTTCAAAGCAGCATTATGCATTTCATTTCCAAATTAAAATACAGATTCAGTTTGTACGTTATTCCAATCAATAACCAACTGATAGCCTGTTGATAGATTGGATGAAATTACTTATTGTATCAAGTTGGAGTGTCTACATTCTATGATCTATGTATTAGTAGGCGCCCATCGAAAAATAGTTCTGTTCGCGTCACCCGCCCGCATCATATTTTCCGCTGATTTTCCAATGCGGAGAAGAGGGAAAGAATCTGGAAAAAAGAAATTGTGTTTTTAACAAACTTTGCGAGTTATGAAAATCTGGCATGCTTTCATTCAAACTAGAAAATAGCTCATCAATGTCCTCAAAAACCTCATTGAAAATCTTCAAAACTCTTTTTGCATGTTTCCATCTCCAAACAAAACCATAAAAATAGACATCTGTGACACAAAAGATCTTTGAAGCATTTTTAACCAACGATTTAACTTGGTAATGATCAAATTCCATGTATACAGATAGAACACCAACAGGTTTCACATCAAATTCAAGGAAGCTTCTTCGGAACTCGTCTAACTTTTCATGAAGAAGGCTTAAGGCNGTTTATTTCTCCAAAAAACTCAGCAGCTTCGTCTTTATCAAAATGCAAGGGATTGTCGGTAGCCATATTGTTATGATTTTAGATTGCGAAGGCCGTCTGTTGTTTTTGAATAATCGAAGACTGATTATGCGTGTCTTTACTGCGCATGCGATTTATTTGGAGAATTTCAATATTTTAACCAAGAGCAGTGCTCATAGCCCGAAGAGGAGGAGTTTTACGCTTGGAGCGAAGGCAGATATGACGTAGCCTAGCTCCTCACAGACTCTGTCGGAACCGAAATCAAAAACAGGAAAATTAACTTTATACAACTCTTGATGAGAAAGGAAACCACATCAAAATACCTCATTTCACTTCTCAGCAGCTCCTTCTCAGATCGGTCGTTCTCAATCCTGCAAGATATTTTTGATTTTTGCCTGAATGAAAACATTAATATCTATAACTTACTGCTTAACCGTAAATTCTCCAAACTATCACACTCACCCAACTTGGACGATAACAAACGAAAATGGTTGGAAGAAATACTATCTAACTGGCATGTATACGATAACAGAGTCCAACTAAGACAAACACTTGAAGCAAAAATTCACAAAAATTCTATCATATGATTAATTTCAAAATTTAGCATATATACTAGTTTAAAAATTACATACCTATACTGATCCTTTTGTGCTTCTACCCATCTATATATTATTAGTATAACGCGTATGTCATTTTGTTTTCTGTTTTCTGTTTTCTGTCTGTGTGTCACTTTCGATTTCGCAAGCAATATTTTGTTCTCGGTAAGTTTGTTTTGATTGACGGATCGGATAGAGCCTGGTTTAGACTTTATTCAGCCTTTGTTTTGAAATTTAAGGCCCGTCTACATTTAGTAATTTTAATTTCTGCCTAGGCATGCCCGTTTTTTGTTTTTCTCTTTTCTTTTGTTTAAATTCTTTTCGAATGTACAGGTATATGTACCACAAAACCCGCATTAAAATTTGAATCGCAGTAACTATTTTTTGGCTTGTTTTATCAAGAAACCTTTTTAGGGTTGTGAAGAGTCGTATGAAAGGAGTTCTTCCTGACATATATCAATGTTGTATGTTAGATTGTTTTTTTGTCATTGCTTTTTAAAATTTTAACTTTTTTTGAATACGTACCTCAAAACCAATATTTATATTATTTATGATATCTCCAAGGCCATTAGGCCAATTAATGCAAAAATTTGCACCTGCACATTTAGATATGTTTGTTTTGGAACCATTCATCTTTTGTTAAGTTAGTCTCAGTAGAAATAGGTACACCACAGAACCCACAAAAGATGTACCTCAAAACCCACATTGATATTTTGTAAATTATTCTCCCCCTCGTTATATTTCTGCTTGAAACTTTTTAACAGTTGATTTTATATTTAGTATAGGTAATTGGTATGCAAAACTTAAGGATTACTTGTTATTCTAATTGTGTTTAAATGATATGCTTGAATACTGTTGACTGTGGTGTTGTTAGAATTTAAACATTTTACAAAAATTTATTTATTCATCACTAAATAATAGAAACTATTTTTACATGTCTGGATAGTATCAAACTAATTTTAGGCAACAATTTAAGCAAGTGAGCGAGTCATTTACTATGAAAAGAAGACCTTGCAAAGTATCTATAACACTGCAATGTCTTCTTGTTTAATATCTTTTCAAGCTTATAAAATAAATGAAATAGTCTTTATGCCCTTTATCATTGTTTGGTTTCTTTAGAAGAAAGAATCTAAATTTATTAATAAAAGAAGACCTTGCAATGTATTTAGTGTTGTTGCAATTACATTGCAGTGTCTTCTTGATTTCTTTTCTTTTCAAAGCTTCAAAAATAGTTTCTGTCACAGTTTATGTTTCTTTATAGAAGAAAGAAAAGTAGATAAAATTAAAATGAAGCCGAAGTTTCAGTTGAGATTACAGAAGTTGCATGATGTTAGATCTAAAAGTAAAGCAGATGCAGTAGTGGGAAGAAAGTTTACAAATGCAAAGAGTAAACAGATAGAAGATGCTGTCAATTATTGTATTGAAAATGGCTGCCGTGGGTATAAAGCTTTAAAGACTGGGTTGTTTCCAATGGTTAAAGATAGAGAAACTATCAACAAAAGATTAGATGGCAAAATTAAACATTAAACATTAAAGTTTGATATTCATCTTTCAATGAGTGATGTAAACTTAGGGTGCTTCGGATGGGGTCTCAAAGTCCATATTGGCTAGGATTTGGATACCAATTTTAATTTGAAGAAAATTATTTGTTTCTTTTCACAGGGAATATGTTTAATTTGTTTTACAGGCGAGGAGCGTCGCTATTGTAGCATCTTTACCCATGAAGAGGAAGAATCTATTGTCAAGTTTGTCA
This sequence comes from Clytia hemisphaerica, assembly GCF_902728285.1. Classification (NCBI taxonomy): domain Eukaryota; kingdom Metazoa; phylum Cnidaria; class Hydrozoa; order Leptothecata; family Clytiidae; genus Clytia; species Clytia hemisphaerica. Next base: position 764,236 of record NW_027103737.1, on the reverse strand, counting down.
AAAACAAAAACAGAAGCTTACAGGGAATAAGTACAGCACAGTTGACCAAAGTAATGTTAGATGTTTTGAAGGTTCGTGACCATCTAAACAGAAAGCGTAAAGGAGGAAGAAAGTTTGTTAAGCTGACACCCCGAGCAAGGACAGCCCTAAATACAGGAAGGTGATGTAATTTATTGTGAATGAAATTATAAATTTTGCATTGAAATCTCTGGCTAACAAGTTTGGCTGTCATGAATTATTATAAGAAGGAAGTACATTCATTTCTTAAAATATTCAACTTATTTTTCAGACTTGGTCGATCTTTCTGGTCAAGATTTAATGCAAAGCACTCGACATTGGTAGTAAAGCGTCAAGGTCATGTATCGGTTAATCGAGCCCTTAACTGCACGCGTCAAATGGCATGTAAGCATTTGGACGAGCTTGCGGAAGAGTTGATTGCTGCTAACATCATGACTAATGCCGAAAAGATAGATGATGGTGTATGGAATGGTGATATTGACACATCAAGGTTTGTTCATGTTCAATCAATTTACCCCAACTAACATAATACTTAGTGTTCTCCAGACCCATTTCTAGTTCTTTTGATGATAAAAGTTATCATGGTAAACTATTTCAATTTTTCAGAATCTTTAACAATGATGAGACCCCACAATTCGTGAGTTACGGCGTTGATGGAACAGCTGCTGGATTAGTATATGCAGGGAAAGGAGAGCAATGCTTAAAGATGCAAAAAGAAAACCGGGAATGTGTGACGATTCATCCTTTTGTATCCGTTTCAGGTTTGATACAATAATATTTTCAGTTTCTGTCATTCATCAATTCTATTTTGAAACCTGTTTCTATTTCTTTTAATGAGCTCCCTCATTAAACTATATATATATTGTGACAATTTAAAAGTAATAATTGTTAATTTTATTTACTTTCAGGCGATCTTTGTATCTGTCAAGTCATCTTCTCGGCAGTTGGGATAACAAGTCAAATGGCACCAACCATTGCAGTGAAGAACATAAATAATCTTCTGATTACCTCTTCTGAAAATGGAGTTTCTGATTGCAAAACCTTCAAAGATGCTTGTGAAGAGTTCGACTCCTACCTGACTGAGAAGGGAATACAAAGGCCTGTTGTTCTACTTTCTGATGGGCACAGCTCAAGATTTGAATATGATGTCTTATCTTATTTGCATTCAAAAGGAATTTGGTTATTTGTCTCACCTCCTGATACCACTGGTGTAACCCAGCTACTTGACCAACTCAACAAAAATCTCCACCATGAGTACAGAAAATCCAAAGATTCCCTATTTAATCCCATGCAAAACATAAATCGCGAGGCTTTTATGACAATTTTGGGAGATATTTGGTCTAAATGGGCAAACAAGAGCACTTTGATTTCATGTGCTAAGCGGGTTGGAATAACTTCTACTGGTTTAAGTGTCAACTTCATGCAACAAGATAAGTTCGATAGAGCAGCGGCTTGTATTCAAGAGGAAATTCCTCCATCATCTTCTACATCAACACCAAATTCACTCATCATGTCTCCCTCTAATGAGAGAAAAGGCTCTCGCGATTATTGGAAAAATAAATTTGATCAAGCACAGTCCCTAATAAAGGAAATGGCTGAGAGAAGTATCCAATTGGAAGAAATACCTGGACTTTTGACAATCAAAAAGATAAAGCCAAACCAAGAAAAGAAGGCGACCACTACTAGGGTGACTCAGGTACATGGTTCAATGCGAGCTAAAGATGTAGCATCGAAAGTCAAAGAAATCAAGGAAGAGAAACAGAAGAAGCAAACTGAAAAAGAAGAAGCAAAGAAAAGAAGAGAGGATATCAAAGAAACATTCTTCAAATGCAAAACTGAATGTACATGTATGCAACGAAAATGCTTGGCTTCAGGATTAAAGCAGTGTCCTGTGTGTCTCAATGTTCTTCGTTCAGTTTGTAGCAAAGCAAGTTGCAAAATTAATGGGATTAAACCATTGATGATAATGCCAGCCAAACAGCATTCTATATCTAAACGATTGTTTGAAGAGGATTCATCTGATGATCAAGATCAGGAATTTGAATCTGATGAAAGTGAAATATCTGATGTAGATGAAACTGATGGTGACGATGAAAGAAGCATCTAGAAACTCAAGGATTGCTGGAAAGGCCTGGCACCACCAAAAAAAGAAAATGAAGTCATCGGTAGATGGTATGCTGCAATCTTCGCTACAAAGAAAACCAAAAGGTTATATATTGGTCGGTTGTTGAGGAGGTTCCTTAAAGATGAAGATGGTGCTGTTGAATCTATCCAGTTGCATTGTCTTAAACCAAAATTTGGGAGTGGCACCATCCTTGAAGACACTCCAGATCATCTTCCAGACATAAGTATTTTTCCAGTACAAGATGTGATAGCTGGACCATTAAATGTCATTCCACTCCGTGGGAAAAAAATGGACATTCCAGATTAAAACATTATAGAAAAAATGTTTCATGAAATTTCAGGGCTAAACCGTTTAGGCTTATTCAATCTTATGTGATTCATATGTTTTTAAACTTTAAATTATATGCTAAACATGATTTTTGTATAGTTTTTCTTTTTTTAAATGTTCCACAAAATTGTATTCCAGAAGTTGAGAAAAAGTTAAAATATTTTTGTGTTAACATGAAACAAAATTCTAAAACTCGGTATTTTTTCTTCTTCGTACCTCAAAACCCACAATTTCAAAGCGAGTTTTTTAAAGATCAATTTAAGAAAGTACATTGCTTGAGAGCACTTGAGCTCTTGTTATCATTTTAGACATACCTAGAGGTAATAGAAAACAAAACATTGTTAGGTTAGTCAGTTGCAAATGAATTTTCTGGCCTTTTTTTGAAAAAAAATGAGAAATTTTGATTGTGGGTTTCTAACGTTAAATTGTGATAAATTATTTCTATCAATCAATAAACTGTTCATTTTTTCTTTAAAAATTAAAGAAACTATCATGCTAACATAATCTAGAAAAATTATGTAATTAAAAACGTTTTTAAATTTTCTACAATGCCTGCACTAAGATTGCTGGTTTTGAGGTACCTGTGGGTTTTGTGGTACATATACCTGTAATTAACGATCGTATTTATTAATGACATTCGAATTCTTTTCGAAACAAATTCCTTTTATAGAAAAGAATAATTCAAATGTAAATCAAAACATAACAGTCAAAAAGTTTGTCAAACCAAACAACGACAGCATTCAAAAGGCGATAAAAAGCAAAAAGAGAAAATTAGTCAACCTCTTTCTTCATATTACTGTCGTTACTGTCAAAAAGAGTGTACGTCATTTTTCATGTTTAAATTTGAAAAGTGGCTGCGTTTAGACCAACTGGCATTTGTAGTTTGGCATTTGCTCATGAGGGATTCGATTTTAATAGCTTTTCCATTGTATTTTCTGTCATGGCATTTAAGGAATTTTTAGAGTCATTACTGAAAAGGTGATTCCCTCAATTTCAACTTTGACAGATCAAACAATGAAAAGCATGGAATCTTTCAAAAACTGCAGTCATTAAGAGGTCGGTTTGCGTAAAAGTGGACATGGAGATGGTTTGACCCACAGGGATTATAAGAGTACTTCAATTTGTTGTTTTTTTGTTTTTATATGTTGCTATTAATATACAAAATCTCACTGTAAAATTTTTTCACCAGAATTTGTACCAATCTGGAAATATCGCGTTACGTATGGGACATTTTGCGTTACGTACGGGACGGTTTTGAGAAAATTCTAATTTTAAAGCTTTAATTGTAACATAATCCTTGTGTGGTATGGCATCTTTTGTTGGACCATCCAATGAAGGATATGTTGAAGTAAAATTTTTTGCCTTGTTTTTATTTATAAGTGCTAGTGGGAGAAATGGGCAGAGATTTTACTTCACGGTTGAGCTTTTATGTCCCGTACGTAACAGTTTGGTTGAATGAACTGGTATAATCTTTTGTGAAACCATTTTGACAAATAATTTACATAGATTTCTTAATTGATATCTGTGGATCATAACTAAAATTTAAAATTGGCTGTAAAAACCATAGAAAAAAAGATATTTTAACTGATTTGAGCCTAATTGGAGATGGTTCTACGTGAATGTCCCGTACGTAACACCTATAAAATTGGGCATATCTCGCTGAAAGTTTGGTTTCAAGTTTGTTTTTTTTCAGTTTTTTGTAAGTTTTCCAGATCCCTCTCTAAAAATGATTGCTAAATTCTCTGGGTCTACATCGTTTTTCCAAAAAACTGCTTAGAAATAAAATTTGTCCCGTACGTAACTTTGTCCTGTACGTAACAACAAATTTCTATTAAATACACAGCTGTTTCTAAAACTATATTTTAGTGGTTACTTCCAATTTTATTGAACATATGATGGCTGTTATCAATCATCTACCTTCAAGACAACTTTTTTCAGTCAGTTGAGTGATTGACAGGGTCATTGATAGCTGTGAGGGAGTAATACAATTCAAAAGGTTGCAATATACAGAGTCCAATCTACATCTATAGTGTGACCCACTATTAAACGTAACCTGAGATTTCACTGAAACCCTTTTAGTTTTTTCTCTAGCTGTTTCTCTGACTTTATAAGTTATTGGTTTGAAATTTTAGTTGACCCTTTTTCATGATATATAGAGCCTAGAGATGTGAGGGAGTGTATGTAGTATTTTGAAAGTTTGTCCCGTACGTAACAACAAAGAACTTATGATTATCAGCAATAGTAACATATTCATTTGAGGCTAGATTGCTAGCATAAACAATCTATGATAAATGTTTGTTTTTTAAAGTAGAATAAAACAAGATAATAATGAAACCAGTCAATCAACGAGTAAGAGAGCATTGACAGCGTATGGAAGATTCATTGGGAAGTGAAGTATTTAAAGAGATGAAAAGAGGAAGGATAGAGAAGATCAGGGAAAAGCAGATAAAACAACGACTTAAAAATGATGAGGCAAAAGAGGAGTATTGCAAGAAGGAAAGAGCGAGTAAGAGATTACAACAGGCCAGAAAAAGATAAAGTGAGGGACAAGCATCTGAGTTATCAATTTTACAAAGAAATAAACTAATTGGCAAGAAAAAGAGAAAGCGAAATTCTGAAAACATGAGAAAAGAACGGGACACTTTAAAAATTAAAGTTAAGCTTACATACAACAAGAACAGAAGGCTTAAAAGACAGTAGGCAAGCAATGAGAATGAAACCAGTCAGTCTGCAACCCCAGAATCTGTAAACCTTGATACATTAGTCATGAACAGTGTATCACCTCATGGAAAAAGACGCGCCCTGCAAAGATTAGCCTTGAGCAATCCTCCATTAGAAGTCAGTCCGCTTTACGTCTCGATAAGGTGGAAAGTAGGTTCAAAGCCAAAGAAGATGCCCGATCTTTTCTTCACAAGAAGGTCATAAATTTCATGAATCAGGACATTAATTCTGTTGTTGTTCCTGATGAAAAGAAAAATCATAAAATCTGTGATACAGATTGTCATCAATAAAAACTCTATGGCATAAGTTTGAAGCGGAAAATTATGACAAGGAAATTTCTCAATTCTGGCGCTATGTTTCAGAAAATATTATTAAGCCGAAGCCAGAGGACTGGGGTGCATGCTTATGCATGACCTGCATGAACCCTGAGTTTAAACTATCATTTATAAAAAAAACTTTACCCAATATTAATTTAACAATCGAAGATCTTTTAGAGGTGACAGTCCAGATAGTCAAAACAAATTGGAATAATTGCACGCCAAAATTAAAGCATGTAAAAAAGAGTTTAAGTACTTGGAGTGGGCAAAAGAAAAAACATCTGGGACAAAGGTTACACTTTACCACACCAACAAAAATTCTTGTTCTGTGAAACTGCTTGTTTTCTTGGAAAAGTTTCAGACTTCCAAGCAATTTTTAAAAATTTTGTTACGTACGGGACATTTTTTGTCACCCCCAGTGGCTTTAAAGATGCTATTTTATACTGAGGATTACTTGACCTTACAATGTTTTATTGTTTTTTTCTCCTCGTATATAGCTGTAACTATAATTTAATCAGTTTAGGTGTTTCATGTACTTCTATTTTAGAGTTTATGATAGTTAATATGGGGTAGAATAGGATTTTCCATTAAAAAATTCATAAATATGTTGAAAATTTTTTGCTTATGATTCTTTCTATGTGTAACATTTTATTGAAAATTGATGGCAACCATGTAGTAGGAGTGGAAAATATCAATAAAGGGTATTCCAGGCTTTTTAGAAAAAAATTATAGTAAATTTTAATGATTGTTACGTACGGGACAATTTTTTGGGTGCCTTCAACATTGAAGTAGCCGCCATTTTCTTTCAGATCAGAATCACGTAGGACTGCTTCGGAATATGAAATTTAAATCCATAAGGTAAAGAAAAAACGTCATTACAATAAAAAATTCAAACAACAGAAGAAAAATTTTTTGACCCTTTTTCATGTCCACTTTTACGCAAACCGACCACTGAAACTTTTTGCCGTAGGGCTAGGCTATGGCAAATGTTGCAAATTTTACAATCTATAGAAAGAACTGAATAAAAAACGTGCAAATACTTTAAAAAATCAAAAATGTCATTTTTTCTCTTTGTTTTGGTTTCTTTGTTTGATTTGAAATGCCAGAAAAGGGGATTCCTTTGCTCAAAATGGCATTTCAAATGCCAACGAAATGCCAACACGCTGGCATCATTAGGCATTTGACAAACCGAACAATTTACAAAATGCCAGGCTGGTCTAAACGCAGCCAGTTATGACAAGGGTTTAAAAAAGCAACTTAGAATTGTCTTTTTCAATCTGATAAAAACAAAGAGTTGTACTATTCTTTGTGACTTTCCCACTTTTTCCTGAAGAATTGTCATTTCAACTGGACGGCATATTCAGAGTTGTTTCAGATGACACTGGTACAGTAAACGATTCTCTTCCTGATAACTTTTGACTTAAACAAAAAATTCGTCTACATCCAAAGGACTTTTATTGCGTTCAGCTACAGCGGCTAGTATTTACTTAATTCTCTGCCCTAGCCTTGCACTCCTACTACCTTCAACCAAGTCCAGTTTCCATTTGTTTACCTTTTTGGAGATTCCCTTTCAATTTCGGTTTTCTATGATTTTCATTTCCTATTTTTAAGTCCAGGAGATTCCATGACAGGAAACCCCCGTCTCTAATCTCGCCTAGCCCCTACTCCCTTTTATCTATTGCGGTTTCTTGCAGTCTTCGAGTCCAACTTTTTGTCTCGGCCGGAATATAAAAATATTTTTTTCCATTTTAAAACAGTAAATTTTTATTTAAAAAAAAAAGAAAAGATTTTTAAATGTATATAGGATGGACAAAACATTTGTATGTTATTTTATTTATACCATCTTTATATGGTGATGAAAAAAAATTTAAAAAAATTTAAATTCCTAATCAACACCCTCAAATTGACTAGGAAACATATCAAAAAGTTGGTCACGGACATTTTGAAAAAAAGTAAAACGTTTTTGGGTCACTGGCCACGGCCTACACTTTTTGAATAGATGAAGGTTCAATACTTCTTTGATTATATATATCATATCATTGTTTTTAACAAAATAAATGCTGATTTCACCATTTTATTTCGACTGAAATAATTGTTTTCGACTTGACTCGTTTTGAGGCGGCCGCTCGGGCACGGGACGCCAAACCGGGCTCTAGGCCGACTTTTCAACCTTTCCTTTTCTGCTGTACCTAATGGTTTAGCCTGGATATCCAGCCCGTAAACTTTTTTTTGATTTTGATATTTCTTATGTTTACGATCTGGTTTACCTAGATCGTCTGCATTCTCATCTGAGGATGATTATGCGGATATTCTGATTGGTTGGTCCAAGCGAATCAGAGATCTGAATGGTGGCGCGCGTATAAGAAATTATGCGAGTCGACTTGAAGTGTTCGCCTAAATATTTAGGTGGACCGCGCGGGCGATCAGCAAGGCGCATACGCTGCTTTGCAAATCTCCCTGACTTTTCTTCTTCGAAGCAAATAACAATAGAATATCTAATTATCTCCCTTGGGTGTTTGACCACGCATCCAAATAATAATAACAATAATGGTAGGGAAGAAGTGTGAAGATCAAAAAGTTTTTAGACATTAGATGTTCTGGTTGTTTTGTTTTCAATTTAACTTGCTTATATATTCTTGTTTTAATCTTCTTAATGACTTGGTTGCATCGTGTAAAGAACTAAAGGTATATCTTTCTTATCTTTTGCTTTAATTCTTCTTTTCTGTTTGCCAATTTTGTATTGCTGTTTTGGGTTGGATATTTTGAAAATATTTTTCTCCAAAATTTACTTGGCACTTTCTGTCTAACAGACTTTCCACCACACTGTCTATATTTTATGGTCAAGGCTGCCATTCTAAATTGATTTATCACTGCTGGGGTACCATCTTGAAATTATGCATGTCATCATGTGCATATATTTATTTGCAGCCATGGGATTCATGCAGGAAAATCTGTCAACAGGGGTTCACCTGATTTCTAGAAGAACCAAGCTCTATAATTTTAGAACTTTGTCTGGCTGAGGTAAAACTTATTTTTTCTAAAATTTTGAGCTTGGATATCCAGGCTACTAATGGTTAGACTTTGTGCTATCGGGGAAAAATTCGTCACTTGCTGGTAGTAGGGAGGTCAGTCAAATTTTCAAACTCATCATTTTAAATTGAAACTAGGCCTATATCCTGGAGAGTATGAAAAAGAAGAAAAATGAGGGGTCATTGACCTCAAACGGACAAGCGGTTCAAGAGATATGGTCTTTCTAGCGTACCAAATAATGCTGCTTTTGGTGAAAAATCCCACAGGTAAAAGGTTAGCAAGTATAGGCACCAAAAAGGCACCAAAAACAGGGAAATTAATTAATTCTTTTTTTTAGAGTATCATAACTTTTGACCTGATCAAGGAATAGTTCCAAAATTTTCAGGGAAGCAAGGTACCAAGGAAAACTTTCATATTCCAAAAAAAAATTGTGTTACCATTCTAACGCAAGGTGTGTATTTTGCACACCGGTTTGCAAAATGCACCGCAAAATACTCAGTTAGCCAAAAAACACGTTCTCATGTTAAGTTTTGGCTGAAATTTGAAACACCAGTAAGGTATGATAAAAATGGATCAAATTTGAAATTTCAAACTTTTCGGACCATCTGGTGATATTTTACAGACCGGTCTGTAAAATATACCATTTGACTGAAAACATGTGTTCCCATGATTTGTTTCAGCTGAGATTTGGCACAGAAGTAAGGACCAGTCTGTGAAATACACCATTTGATTTTGATCGAAAACACACGTTCCCATGATTGGTTTTAGCTGAAATTTGGCACAGAAGTAAGGATTGATGAAAATAGATCAAATTTGCAAACTGAAGTTCCCATGATCAAGGATAACAAATATGAAACAAAAAAGTCATGGGCTAATTGAAAACATTCAAGCTCACTCTTTTTGTTGAAATCCAGTCCAATCAATGAAAACATCCAGGCTTCCTTGAGTAGCTTTTATTGCTTCATAAATTCTATCTTGCAACCATTTGGATTTGTGTTTGATAGAAACAACTATTTTGTTTGAGATTTATTATTTAGTTAACTGTAAAAGAAAAACAATGAAAATCATAATTATATTGTTACAATTTGGTTAGGGAGGTCAGGCCTTACACGTGCGGCAGTAACAAAACATAGATTTTCGAAAAAAAATATTCAAGCTTACATATCTCAAGGAAGGAAACCTCTTTTATCATAAGTATTTTTTCCAAAGTGTAGAGAATTTATTCAGCTTTCTTTTGCAGAAAAAATCAGCACATCATGTCTTCATGTTCCTTCAAAATTTGAAAATGAGTACTCGCGGGTGAGTTTTTTCAAACTTCTTGTTCGCGGCACGGCAAAATTTTTTATCCGGGGGTTCTAAAATCCAAAGCGCTAGCCACCCGAAACAGCTATCGACCTGGAATTTTTTGCATCGCTCCCCGCAATAGTTTAGCTTTTGAGACGTACCACGTTCGTTGGTTGGAGCAACGTATATTTTTCAGGAAGTCAAATTATGTACTTAAAATGCGTTTTTTTCATTGAAAAAATCAAATTTTTTTATTGAACGTGAATTTTTTAGAAAGAACAATGTTTTTTCTTTCCAAATGTGAAAAAAGTAAGAATCAAGCTGTTTCCGGTGGCAAGCGCTAAGGGAAAGATTATGGTGTAATTACCCCCGTTTCAGCTACATCTACGGAAAATAAAACTCGCACCAAACCTCTCGCGCGGAATTTTTCATAAAACACTTTCGCTTTTGGTGCCGCAATGAAGGTACAAAATGGCTGGCGATGCGTGCACGAAAATGCTTGAAAAATTTAACTTCAAAATGTAATATCTTTGGAACTTTAAAGAATTGGAAGGTAAATGACCCCTCATTTTTCTTCTGATGGTTATGGCTTTCCATTAAACTTGGTTTGGTATTCTGCAAGTAAGTTTGAAATTTCCTCTGACCACCCTAATTTGGTTGAAAACCTACTGTTTGATTATTTCAGATTTCAAATTAAGAATCATTCCAAAACGACCTGCAATTTGGAGGCTAACAATTTTTTCATTATATTGATCCGAAAATTCTATTTTGAGAAGGTCACAAACAGCTTTATTTTAGTCTTCATCCGTAACTAATTTAGGTTAAAATATATATATCATTCTTGAGTGAAATGAGGCTAATGAGAAATGAATTGTAATCATTGGCATTTAGGTTTGCTAACATTTTTTTCTTTTTCTCTAGATATCAAATACTGTAAAAAATACATAAAAAATCAAAATATCAAAAATTTGAACGTAAAAAAATCAAATATTAAGTCAAAAAAGATTGTTTATCGTAGTCAGAGCAAATATACAGTTTCTATACGTCGTTGGTACTGATGATTATATGGGTGGAAAGCTTGACGATTCAAGCCATTACCACGGCCACGACCACCACCACGATTTGCTTGACCACGGCCTCTACCACGATTTGCTTGACCACGATTTGCTTGACCACGACCTCGATCACGATTTGCTTGACCACGACCTCGACCAAGATTTGCTTGACCTCTACCTCGACCATGGCCATGACCGTGATTTGCAGCATGACCACCCTGAATTGCAGCATGACCACCCTGATTTGCAGCATGACCACCTAGAATATCTGCATCTACCTGTTCATCTTCATTCATTAATACTGGCATATCTGGAATATCTTCCTGTTCATCTAACAACACTGGAATATGAATATCAATGTCTTCTATATCTGCTTCATTCTCATTCAAAACTAGCTCAATTTCTTCCTCAATTTCCTCTGTATCTTCAACCAAAACCACCTGCTCGGCGGTGACTCCACCTTCATCATGAAGACCCTAATAAAAGAAATTAACTCGTAATGCTATCGGAACTCACTGAAAGTTAGCCCTTAGATTGAAGTAAACTCTATAAGCTTGTAGAAAAGCTGACACTAACTTATCAAATGAACTTCAAAGACAAACAAGGTAATAATATCCTAACAATGTTAATGAAACTCTTACATAAGCAACAGTGGAAGCAGTCGAGACAGGAGCAGGTGGTGATGCCAAATTGATGTCTTCAAATTCAAATGGATCCATTTTTATTTAGTTTTGCTAAAACAGAAGATAGTAAAAAGGCATTTTAGCATCCTTATTCAAGATGGGCAGTGTTAGTAGGGGATTTTATACTTAAAGCCAAACGTGGATGAGGACAGGATTTTTTGTAAAGTTCTTTCAAAATGACCAGTTCTCTCCAATCAATCAACCTCAACATATTTTCTTTCTGCTTGAAAAAGTAAGGAATTTGTTTTGACTTCCACTATCTTAGGAAAATTCTAATGCCAGAAATTGGCCTTCAATCTTTGTTAACACAAAGATGTATAGAGGTACTGCTCCTCCTCGCAGACCTCAAGTCCATCACATCCATTTTAAATTGATGGTCCTAGTGTATTTCGTAGATGCTCAAAGCATGCATACAAATTGATTTAATTTTTACCCTTCGATAATGGATCTGTCAAAAAGAGCAAATTCAGTTACTGTAAAGTTGAAAACTCTTTCAAAAGTAAAATGTTGATTGATAGAAGAGATATTCGTGCTAACATCAAAGCATTTCATTTTTAGCAGTTTAAAAACTTTTTCCACTCAAGAATAATTTTCATGAGGCTGGGCAATCCAAAAACCTAACTGAACCATTTAAATAATTTTCAATTAAGGGTTCTAAAAAATATTCTGGCTCCATTATAACTTCGTCACCCTCATCCATCCACATTCAACATATTTTCTTTAAA
>NW_027103737.1:744102-747919 GCF_902728285.1 Clytia hemisphaerica | reverse complement strand
CAAAGTGATTTTTTTTTTATTCTTATCTCTGATAAATTCTCTACTATTTGGAAAAAAAATTGAATGCAAAACTCAAAGAATTTAGTAAGTTATGGGTCTAAAAAGTCACTCGAAGACTCTTTTTCCATCATTTCTTTTTTTTCGCGCCGAAAATGCGCGCGCGTTCGACCTCCCTAGTTATTGGACATCTTAACAGAATCAATGCAAAGAAAAAAGCAAAACGAATTTCGACATTCGATTTTGCAACACTGTACACAACCCTTCCACACGATCTTCTCATTGAAATTTTAACCAAAATTATTAACTTTGTGTTTGATTTAGGTTGTAGAAATAAACTTGGTTTTTCAAATACTACAGCATACTGGACTACAAGAGGGAAGGATGATAGGTTCTTTACTAGTACTTCACTGTCTGAGTGTGTGTCCTTTCTGATAAAAAAATGCTTTTTCAAAGTTGGCAATTCTATTCTTCAATTCTATTGGGGTGTGATGATGTTTCAGCTTTTGCTGAGATTATGTTGAGGGTAGTGTTCTGATCCATGAGAGATTTTCAAACTTTTCTTAGACTTAAACAGTGCATTGGAATTCCCATGGGAATAGATCCTGCTCCTTTTTGGGAAAATCTGTTTTTGTACCATTTTGAATCTGAGTATGTCAAAGGTCTCATTTCTGCTAGTTCGCCTAGTGCCTATAACTTCCACTCTGTAGGTAGATTTATTGATGATTTGTGCCTTAAATGACAGAGATGAGTTTCATAATTGCTACAAACAGATTTACCCTAAAGAATTAGATCTCAAAGTTGAGCACCATGGAAACCATGCATCGTTTTTAGATTTAGATATCACCGTTGAAAACAATATTTTTAGATATAAACTTTTTGATAAGAGAGATGCCTTTCCCTTCTTCATTGTAAGGATGCCACGTGCCGACAGTAACATCCCATCGTGCATTTTTTATGGATCCGTCTTTTCAGAAATTTTACGGATAGCACGTAGCACACTCATGTTTGAAGATCTGACTCCTAGAGTCACTGAGCTTTTCATTCGAATGCGAAACCAGGGTGCTTCAAATGCTTTCTTGAAGAAGCAAGTTGTCAAATGTTTTTCCAGGTTTCCTGACTGTTTTATGAAGTACGGGAAAACCGTTGAAGAATTTTTACATATTTTCAAATTGTGAAATTGTTTCTTGTGTATTGTATGTGTTTTTTTTTGTTTTTTTTTCTGTCTAAAGAATTAGCATTAGCATCGGAGATATTCATTTCCTACTTTTCTTTTCCCTGTGCAGTCCTCCCGTCGCGGCACGCCGAACCGGGTTCGCGGCCAACTTGCAATTCTGTTCTTTTCAGTTTTTGTGTGATTTTTTCTATTTTTATGTAGGGGGGGGGGCGTACGGGGGTTTCGAAATTGATTTTTTGACCTGATTTCCGAGCATTTTGACCGCAAAAATATTTCACTAATTCCGATACCGAATTTTTTTCTGTAGATAATTTTCACTTAAAGAAAAACTTGAAGAAAAAAAGGAAGAAACTGTAGGAAAAGAATATTTTTGCCACATACAGTACAACTACACCCCGCAGACACCCTACGCTGCAAAGAGGTGGTACGACACAGAGACCAGAGGACACAAATTTCAGTTTAACCCCCTACCTCAAAAAAGGAAGTTTGTAACAGATAATGCGAGCCAAGCAAGCGCGAAAAATTTTCCTTGACTTTTGCTTTAGAATCCACCCTTTTTCCCTAAAAAAAGTATTGAGAAGAGTAGTTTTCCCTAACTTAGAATGGAAAGAGAGTATTCTTTCCTGACCAAAAACGTCAAATTTTTCGTGCTGTAGTAAAATAATCATTTCAAAAATAACCCGGCCAGCTTTACAATAGTCAAAGTGTGTTGACTTTAAAAAAAATAAAAAATAGAGATTCAAAGATTGACTGAAAACCATCAAATTCAAGGCATTCTGGAAAAAAAGCTCCCTGACTTCTCCCTGACTTTTGAGAAATTTTACTTTTCCAGGTTTTCCCTGACCGCTGGGAACCCTGTTATAGAACTGGATTTTCATCGTTCCGAATGATAGGTGATGATTTGACTCTTAGTAAAATATTAACGCCTTATTATAAAAATGCTGACCTTCTCACAAAGCCCCCGAGGCATCGTGCCATTCATCGTACCAGCTTTGGTCCGTTTTGAAAAAGCTTCAATTTTTCACTGCTTACAAAAGGTCCGCGAATGAAATAAGATTGTGTTGTGGAGCAATCTATACCTATACCCATCATATGTGCGCGCGAACGCCACTAGGATCTATAGCGCGCGCTTGTGCTTGACGTCATTGATTCAGAAAGCGTCTTTTGTGGATAGTAATTAGTGAGGTTAAGTCCCAAATTGGTAAAATCACGACCATGAAAATTAAACAGGCTAGTGAGTTTCAACCAATCAAATTTCGTATTTTTTCGTCCGTCATCGTGATTATCCTGGTATGCTTAACCTCAGTATTATTTCCGAAGCACACAATCGGATACCGAAAAACCGAAACTAAAGCTCTTCAGACCGAATTTCCGCAGTAAAAAAAGTCATTTTTCCGAAACTGAAGTCTTTTTGGATTCCGAAATACCGAAGTGTTTCGACGTGATTACCGAAATTCCGCACAAAAACAAGCCCATTTCCGCAATACCGAAATCTCGTACGCCCCCCACTATGTAAGATTGTGTTTGTTACAAAATGTTTGTTTCACCTGTAGTGTATGTGGGATAGTTGGTACAGTGTGTGTTCCTTTTTCTACTATGTTTTCCGAAGGCGACTGACTGTGGGCCCTTAAACACGTGGAAAGTCACTATGCCAGTCACAAGTCTGGGACTTCGGGTTTTGTTTTGTGTATGTACCTTTTTTTTTTTTTTTTTTTTTTTTTAATTTATTTGATGTGTTTGCTTTTGTATTTGTCCCCATTTTGTATGTATTTTGATGAACTCGTGTAAATGATTGTACGGAAGTGTGTTTATACGCTTCAGAGAGTGGCGAAAAGCACCATCGTCCCCAGTCAGTCAGGATCCTATTTGCTTTCCCGTGATAGCGGCTGTCAAAAAGTTTTTTGCAAAGTCATTGGAATGGATCTGCTGGAAAAATTAATTGCCTTATATTTGCGGATCAGAGCTCACTCTTATGCTAAAAACATTAAAGAGAAACACAAGTTTTCCAATAAGGCATCTAGCAAGCATTCCTTAGAGGAAATAGAGGAAATAGAACGGACAATGCAAAATCTGCATAAGCTGAAACGATTCAATGAAATTGATGGCTTTAGCATTACAGACGACTTCACCATCAACGAAAGAAAAATTATTAAAGATATGTGCCAAAAGGCGAAAAAAATGAATTTAAAAAATGATGATTTCGTCTGACATGAGGAAGCCCTAGAACAAACCTTCGCCTAATTCAAAAACCTAGGACAAAGACCAAAACAACGTCTTCTCTATCCATATCTTCTGACGACTGGACGACAGATGAAGAATTAGAGAATATTTTATAAATCTAAAATTATTTCGTGGAGGTCGATAGACCTGTGAAATATAATTCTATGAATGAAGTATGTGATGTGATTTTGGCATTTTCTAAAAAATGTTTAGTTCCCCTTTAACTATTTCTCCTCAAAACTTGAAAGATACAAAGAAATATGAACACAAAATCAATTTACTTTTGGATTTATTTTGCTTGCATTAACTCGAGAAGAAAAAAGAAATAGCGAAATAATAGGTTCCAGTAGTATTTTCCCAGGCTTTTTTTTGGATACGTTAAATCTCTTCCAATGACAGTATTGGATGTAAGTGTTTCTACTA
>NW_027103737.1:734685-741415 GCF_902728285.1 Clytia hemisphaerica | reverse complement strand
CCCTCTTTGTAAGCGCCACATTTAAAATCAAATTTGAGAATATCAAACAAATATCAAGCGAATATCAAACGTGAAACGTAGAATATCAAACCAACTTCAACTTTATACGGGGTCCACCACGTAAATAATCGCACTCGCAGACAAGTCAAGTTCGAATTTCCTAATACACCAAGCCTGCAATTCCATTTTTCTCCCGCAACTCCTGTGCTTCAGAAACTAGGGTAAGGGAGGGGTAGTGACCCCTTTATATTTGCAAGAGATAAAATGAAAATTTCCTTCCATAACACAAGGTCTGAAAAAGGTTGGTCAACACAACACTAGCGACAGTAGGATTACCCCTGTAAATGAATAAAAAGTATAAAACATCCTTACCGAAAGTTATTTGAATTTGGAGTCAATCTGTACTCCAATTCTTTCATCCTGGCATTAATTTCATCCATTTTTAGACCTTTATATTAACACTGTTAAAATATACTCCTGAAAACCCCAATGTGAAAAATTAAAACTAAAATTAGGCTATTTCCTATAAAACTTAAAAAAATAATAAACGGGGGACCCAATAAAAACGGAGGGTCCGCAAATTTTTCAAAATTCAATAAGTGTGGTGGGATTTTAATTCGGTACCTTAGAGTAAACACCCTAAAAAGATCGAATTGAAATCTATTTTGCTTGCTTAGGAAAGGGGAACATCATTTAAAGGATTATCCCACTGTTATCATCTTTAGAAACCCAAAACGAAAATCTTCATTGGCAACTAGGAATGATCAACTTTTAGTGGCTGAAGGTACTAAAAAAACGCTCATTGGCTGGTTTAATAAAATGAATGTAACAAACTGCTACTCGACAGCTATGACTAAAAATGAAGAATTTGCCGTAGATCACGATAAAGTTGTACCTGGATGGAAAGAATCAATTGAGAAATATTAGTTACAAATGAAAGCATCAGGGATAGATATTTGTGATAAAGAACAGGTTGCAAGATATGCCTCGACTGTACCGAGACCCTTTTGCTACCAGGTAAGTATGGTATCGTGGACTTTGAACCAAGGGAAAGACAAACATAACATTAGGTTTTCAATTTTTCTCAACCCCCTGGCTTTATTAAAAACCTTAGTTTTAAAGAATATTAGTAGTGTAATTGAGGTAAATCTCAGAAATTTTTGTGTTACATCTTAATTATAGGCACGTGATTTTCGGGAGAGTGGTTCAGTTATCCTTATGATCATTTCAGAATCTCAGAAGCGGGGAGAGAAATGAGAGAAGTAAAAAGCTTCATAAGGCGAGACCAATTTAATTAGTTGTTTTACGGGGGCCGACCGACCCATATTTTTGGAAAAATGTAATAAAAATAAAACGGAAGAATATCATTTATATTTTTTACTAGGTTTATTTAAAAAAATTTGCGTTAAAGAACAAATTTATGTAAAACAAATTCTTAAAAGAATTCTCTTAGATTTTTATTCTTTTGCTGACCGACCGATCCACATTTTGAAACTTATTCGCCCGTAAAACAACAAATCAATTTGGACTAAATACAATGAATAAAAGAGCTTTTAAAAAAATTATTCTTTTGTTCTATTGAGTTTTGTTTCCTCTTTCACTTGGAACAAAAGAATTAAGGGGTCAAGCCCAAACTTTAGTTCTCCTTTAAAGAAAGTAGTTAGAAAATTCGAGTCTGTGTTTGACATTTTAAGTGTAATTTTACTCTTCGGAAAGTACAATGACAGAGTGATATTGTACTCAAAATCCTTCTCGACAATGTGATTTAAGTAATAGTGTAAGATCAAAGATTACATTTACAATTTCAAAATCAATGGGCTGTTTCAATTTCCTTTTATTTATAATCACGTTCAGGTATTCTTAAAGATATTGGAATTTTGAAGAAAGGACATCTAGTGGAGGTTCAACGCTCCAAACTGGTGTCACCCTACATTAGAGGTCACTGCATGAAATATAAGTCTTTCCGGTTTCTTGTCCTTAAAAACTTAATATTTTCGAACGTACGATTGCGAAAATATTCTTTTTCTTTAAAGTTCTTGAAAAAATATTATCTTTAAATATTCCTTGCTTCGAAAAGGCGGATAAATCCTTTTGTCGTTTTTCATTAAAATGGAAATTTCATGTTTCTAGATTGACTGTCTTTTCTTCGTTTGTATTTTAAGAAAATATAAAGTTTTCTTCTTATATTCAAACAAAAAGATTTTCAATCAAATTTTCATGCCAACTTTATCGAAAATACAATCATCAGAACAAGAAAAGATAATGGTTTCGAATTTAAAGAACATTACAATTTCTACATTTGGATAAAAGTAAGGAGCAGCTTTTCTTGGCAAAAGTAATATATTCGAGATAAGAATGTTTTCTTAAGGACCGATTTCTTGATTGACAAGATCATTCTTTAGTGTTCAATAAAACACCCCTGTGCCTGTTAGAGTAATGACAGGAAAAAGAAGAGGCTTCCTCTGTTGACCAAATTAGGTGCCGCTTTGCTTTTTCGCACCTTAGAATTAGCAGTTTACAGCCGAATAGATGTTTTTTTTAATCTTCAAGTCATTTTGGATTTCAACTGATTATTTTCAATTTGAAATAAAGATAAAGGGCAATAATCTGTTTGATAATCATGTTTAAGAAGTAGAGTATAATTTTATCATTTTCTCTCGACAGAAAATCGAAAAACGTATTGCAAGACCAGCGGAGAGAGCCGAAATAGCGATTCGCTACAATGTCAAAGACGTGTGGAGAAAACTTATCACAGAATGAACATCGTCTCATCAGAACACAAAGAAATAAATGGTAGTAAGAAAAGGAAGTAAATATAATAGTTCGACAACACAACAAAAGAAACATCTTCAATGAGGGGAAAATACAGATCGTTTCAACGGAAAATCGGAGAACCCTCGGAGAAAGTAATTGTTCGACTTGTTTTGTTAGTTGTTTCATCCTTTTTATACGAAAACAATTTCTTGAACTGCAACCTAATTCTCAATTCGAATTATGCTTTACAATGTCAAATTTTGTCAGATATAGCCGCCCCCCCCAACCCTATACCGAAACTCCTACTATACCACATCAATTTTTGTCATTTAAAAAAAAAAATAGATATCATAATTTATTAATTTAAGTCATTTTGTGTAAATAAGGTATACTTTAGGAATTGTGAGTACATATATATTAATATGAATTTATTTGAGATTGACTTCAATTTTAAAGAAGAAAATCATCCAAGAATATTTTCATTCAATATCTTATTGAATTTAATCTAGTGTCTAATTTCATTAAAATGGCAGTAATGTTGGTTGATGAAACCTTCGTATTTAAAATAATCACTTTCAGAATGAAATAATTTCACTACAGTAACCTGAAATTAAATGTTTCCATACTAGACGTTTTTTGACCTTTTCAATGATATGGAATGAGAGGGATCAAGTATTTTTTTTTACCTAGAACATACATTCCCAATAACCAAAAGTTGTTTATTTTTGATTTAAATATCTGCATCTTTTCGAAAATGCGTAAACAATAAATTGTTAATCTTTCCTTTCATTAAAAAAATTTCGTAATTTTTTCACAAAAATGGTTCGCCTTTTCTCAATTTTGAATTTAACATTTTCACAGACAAGAAAAGAAGTAAAAGTGAATTTTCACTGCGTGGAGAAATTCTTATATTTTCTTTTCGGAGAAAAGTGGTACTTTTCGTGGCTAAATATATAATCATTTTGTGCATCAAAAGGTTAATTCTTTCGATAATCAGAAAATTTAAGCTTTTCGAGAAACAGTGAAGATTCACTGTTACTTGTTTTCCCACAGAAGAAAATTCAATGATTTCAAAACAAGAAAACTGAGAGAAAAGTTAACTTTTCGTCATATATATCTTCCGTTAGAGAAGACGACTTTTCATGCATTGGGAACAAGCCAAAAAACAAAGGCAGTGTTGAAAAAAACAAAGGGGGGGGGGGGTTTGTTTATTGACGAAGCATACCGGCTTAGTTCTGTTGTTGGCAAAGATTATGGTAAGGAAGCCGTCGAAACTTTGATGTCTGAGATGACGGAACCAGATTGTCCATTGATGATCTTTGCGGGATACAAGAAGGAAATGATGGATTTGTCAATCTCAACTAAGGCCTTCAACGGCGAATTAAACATAAATTCGCTTTCGTTGACTTTTCACCCAACGATTTGGAAACGATCACAATCAAAGAGCTGAGCTTTAGTTTTCCACGCTTTCCACCATTCAAAACAGGAGAACTATTAAACGAGTGTTTTCGAAAGCTTTCCGGGGAGGTAGTTTCTAAGCTGCCCTGTGCACCGACTAGATCGACCAGATCCAAACCGCTCAGTAATCAAGGTTGCCTCAGGACTGCTCTGACGCGGACCTTCGAAAAGTCACCGAGGATGACCTAAAGACCGGCATTGAAGCTTTTTTTAAATACCACAAAGTAAAGCCAACAAATGCAAACTTGGTCTCTGGGGAAGGTGATATCAAAGAGCCTGAGTTTCGCAAATTTTGCCCTTTTTCGCGAAGGTGTGTCTCGCAAAGAATCTAAAATTTACTCATTCGCGAAAGCTTATCTCGTGAAATTCTGCAACTTTTCCGAATCCGTTTCCAATTCCTAATTTCTCGACCTCTTGAGCCACTTCCAAATGGTTAAATCCTCATAATTGCATGGCCCTGGTGAGAACTAGACCCTTGGGAGTTGGCTGGGTTCTGTGGTTTATTTTTGATCAATTTCTTCATTCGCGAAATTTTGGGATAGCTCCAATGTACGAAAGTTTATACGCAACATTTTGCACATTTTTGATCTCGCGAAAGTTAATCCGGTTAAAGTATATTAAGTGTTAAAGGACCTGTCTTGTTTGAATCTATAGTTGTCATTGTTGCGACACCATCTAATATGTAGAGCTTTCGGTTTTTTTTGCAAATAATGTATTACAACAGGAATCTCATGTTATATGCGATGCTATTCTCAGAGAACTGTCACCATTCTTGTACAGCAATGCCAGTTTTTTTGTAATTTCTTTTGTTTCTCATAGACAGATAAGTTTACATTTCGTCATTTTGTATCCTTCGTTTAATTTCATATTTATTATTTTTTGGTTTTAAGCATGTTATAGCCAGTCTCAATTTAGATATTTAGGACCTTTCATAATAAGAAGGGATGTATGTATCTTTAATGAGATGTTTAGAGGGATGAGATTTTATTTACTAGGTCACAGTGTGGATGTAAACCACACTGAAACGACCGCCTTCCATCACGCAATCACGCATCACGCTCGCGAAAGAGCGCACGCATGCAGTACGCATGCTGTGTCCTGTGATTTTGGTGTCCTCGGTTCAATGGATGTCCAATAGGTTCAATGGATGTAAATTGATATATTCTCCATGGCTGGCGGCGGGAAAAGCAAAAAAACGTGAAGGTGACTGAAAGCACATATATATGTCATAAAACGAAGAATATCATGAAAAACCCAGAGGTAAGTTTCATACCAACAATTTACTTTTCAGAAAAACTTTGTTTTTGGTTGTGAAAAACAGCCCTATGAATTCAGGTCAGCAAACCTTTTAAAGTAATAATTTGGAACTAACTTTGTCAAACTTTTCATTCAAAATTTGTATTTCATGAATTTCTAAAGAATGAATTTAAACCCTCTTGGACTGTTTGTAAGAAAACTTATTTTAGGCTAGAGTGTTTAGGTTTTTTACTGTTGTTTGCTCAGTTTGGGAAATCCATCTAATTGCTACCGTGAAATTGGGTAACTTGCATCACTGGAGGCTAACATAGCCAGTCAGGAACAGTCGCCTTATTAGGAGACGGGTGTAATTATCTTGTGAACGAAGAAACTGCGCATAATTTGGTTGCTCCCATTGGAAAGAGCACAAAAAATTGATTCCATATGGTGATTTTCAGAAAAATCCACCGGTGGAATCAATCACAATTC
This sequence comes from Clytia hemisphaerica, assembly GCF_902728285.1. Classification (NCBI taxonomy): domain Eukaryota; kingdom Metazoa; phylum Cnidaria; class Hydrozoa; order Leptothecata; family Clytiidae; genus Clytia; species Clytia hemisphaerica. Next base: position 735,478 of record NW_027103737.1, on the reverse strand, counting down.
TAATAATCCATAAGAACCAATCAGAAGTAAGAATCTGTCTTCTGAACAAAAGCGTCTCAAAAAGAAAAATGGCGGACATGAAAAAAATCAAGAGGGGCTTCCTTGTAGTGCTTTATTGCCCCGCAGGGGCTTTTGTTGCTTCACGTGGCGGACTTGCTCGCCAGAAAAATATTCATGTTCATGTTGTTTCTTCCGATTTTTTTCGTGATATTTTTTTAACTTTCGTGCATTTTACACAGAGAATTTGTGAAAGCGAGAAATCGAAAGTCCCGTCTGCACTGCCAGTCCACACCACACAGCTAATAAGCTTTCACAAACAACAAACAGCACACAAGAATTTTGCTTGGTTAATATCTTTTTAACGTATAGTTGCTCAAAACTAAACTGTTTGTCATACGAATATGGATACCTACATTGGCCGTGGAGTTATCATTCTTGCCCACGCATCAGTTCAGCATTTGATTGTTAATGTGACCAAATCAATAAATCAAGTCAACTTTATTGAAGCTTGTATCATAGAAGTTCGCCTAAGTGGTAATGACTTACTGGTTTTTGCATGCATGTACCGCAGCCCTACCAGCAGTAACATGTCGAATGAAAACAACATCAGACTTAATAAGCTCATTTACGATATTTCATCCATCAAAAAATATTCCCATAAATGCTTTGTAGGGGATTTCAACTTTCCTACAATTAACTGGAAAATTGGACGAACAAACATCAGGAAGAAAGCAAAGAAGAGAAGTTCTTAGATACTCTCCGCGACTCTTTCCTCCATCAGAACGTAGACGAA
>NW_027103737.1:672670-733236 GCF_902728285.1 Clytia hemisphaerica | reverse complement strand
ACATCTCCACTACTACGATAAAAATACTCTTCCAAGTAAATTATTGACTCGAACACGTCCGAACAGGAGACACAAAGATGAGCTGATACCAAATTTTGGTAAAGATGGATTCCGAGGCGCACAAACCAACTCGTTCTTTTACAGGAGTATACCAAACTGGAATAGATTACCAAGATACGTTGTAGAGGCAAAGACTGTCAAAATCTTTAAAGAAAGACTCAACGAAGCTTGGAAAAAACATCCGAAAAGATTCGAGACAAGACAATTGTAATCAAGATCCGGTTCTCAGAGGCCCTCGTGTGCCTTGAACTTGTATACATTATTATTATTATTATTATTAAAACTGGATTTACTTGAGGGACATTGTTTGCTACTGAATGAATAACTATCAAACTACTGATATTGGATCAAACCTTATACGATTGTCAGAATGGACGACATCTTCAATGACAGTGTGTTACACACACAGTGTTATGCCCTGCTCTACCGAAACCCTACTGATATTATAAAGGCATAGACAAAAGGGAAATTGACCGTTAATTCATATTGTCTACCTATATAGTGACTTCATTTTGAATGAAATTAAATTGAAATTTTTGGTAGAAAGACAAAACCCAGTTGCCCTATCTATATGGATATTGCATAATGCGCCGAAAGTAATTTTTCAAAGAGTAAGCTAAGCCTTGCGCCAAAACGTGCCAAAAACTGGTACCAACATTGAGTTTCTTACAGAAGGATTAGTGAGTGAGACATGCCAATGAGAATATACTATGACTAACATGAACTGATTCATTCTCGTGGACATTATTTGAAGCACAGTGTTACAGCAAAAAAATGGTTGAGCATGGGGAGCAGCGAGCAGAAAAATGTAAACAGAAGCGGAACAAAAGCCGAAAAACGATGGATTATGGAGTATTTGATGCTATTTTGTGAATAATTCATTACGCCGAAGATTTTCAGCCTTAGTTACCTGAATTCCAGACTGGGACAAAACATTTCAAGCTTCTAAGAAAAGCTTATTATTACACATGCTATTGGAGTAATTTCAATTTGAATTGTTTTGTCACATATTATGAACAGACTCAAACACTCTCTCTACTAATACCACCACTGCACACTGTACCGTGTTGATGTTGAACGCAGGAGCGTACTTCGCAGGAGCGTACTTTGAACAAACTTTTTGACTTTTTAGAACCAGACGTCCAATAAAATACAAACACAATGTTGTACCTACCTGTGAAGTGAAAAGTTGGTTACAGTGGTTACAACGGGACACGGTATCTGAAATTCCCTTGGCCTTTATTTTCAAAACATATGGATTGAAGACAAGATGAATCTGTTTTTATGGGAGTGAACCAAACACACTTGTTGAAATACAAAGTCTGACACTACTTCGATTGGATCAATTTTCGCAGGAATTACCTTAAGAGTATGAATTTATGCGAGGATAAATTAATGCAGGATTAATTGATGCAGGATTTATTAATTAGGCCCTAATTCGCATTATTTAAATTTGGCAATTCTTCAGCCATTCACATTGATTAATTCCGCATATTAATTTATTCTACCATTAATTTATACTCACGGTTGGGCATCCACTACCCACAAAATTTAAGCTTTTCGTAAGAAGTTATATTTTCGTGTTTTCCCACGTTAAGTTATTTTCAAAAAGTGATAAAATAAGTTTTGGTATTTTTATGAATTAACAGTCACTTTGTTGAAGAATCTCCGCTTTCTTGCTTGCCAGGAAAGTGGAAGTGGATTACAGCAATAGAAAATGATTGTGTACAGTGGCGGATTAAATGATGTTTTAATATTTTCATGGTGACTAATTTTCGCTGAAGGCCCCTTTTCAGATTTTCTTAGGATTTTATTTTATGGTCTTTTGTAAATAAGAACAAAGGCTGTGAAATCCGGGAAATTTAATCCCTGAAAATTAATACCTTTATTAAAAGTACTGCCAATTTTGAGAACAACTATCAAATTTATATCTTTAGTAACCATGAAGAAACTTTATTCAAGCTAACTGAAAAATTTTTGCAGAAACACGTATAAACATTGTTAAAGTTTTTCAGATAATTTTCAGTAACCTTTGATACAAATAAATTATATCTACAGTATGCCACCAGTCCAAAGTTACTTACTTTTTAAATTTCAAATCAAATGACTGAAATTGTATTCAATTTCATTTTGGAATTCACCTTTAATCTGCATTATGTATTCTTTATGGGAGGGAAGCACTTTCAGTTTCGCAGTACACATTCTTATGTTTGGGTTTTCAAAAGCGATTTTTATCTGGTGATTGAAGAAAATCAACTTCGATATCATTCTAGTTCTTAACATGTTGCGAAACCTGTAATGGTTTTAATTTAGGTCACTTTGCATCAGAAAGTGTAGATTTAACATGTTTTTTTTTGGATTGACACTTTCGTTATGTATGGATCTTATTGAGGAAATTTTAACCGCATCGGCTCGTGTTTCTTAACTTTAAACAGCTCTAGTAACATTGAGCACTTTTTATGAAGACTCATTTCACCAATTTATAGTCTGATTATGATTCCCTTGCTCTCTTCATGGCTAAGTTCCTCTGGGCTAATATCTGCTATCGGCGGGGCATTCATAGCGACAACTACTTGCTAGTATTAAGATTGTGATCGATTGCACCGATAAATTTTGATAATTTTTTGAAAACTTTACCAATTCGAGGCTGCTCTTTCCATTAAAACTAGTTTCAAAATGCGCGGAAAAGCCTAAATCCCTTAAAATTGAGATCAAAGTTTTATGTCTCCTTCCTTATTAGGAGACGGGTCTCCTAATCATGCGACCCCAAGCGACCTACATGTCTCAGGAGACGTCTCCTAATAAGGCCACTGTTCCTGACTGATAGCCCTCAAATGACTGACCAACCAACAAAACAGCAAAAACAAATGAACTACGCAGCTGCGCTCGCAGCTTTACTCTACCATTTTTGTTTAGATTTAACTTTGTATTTTAAGGAATAGCCAGGTCATTCATTTGAGGGCTATGTATGTTAGCCTCCACTGAAGCAAGTTACCCGACTTCAAGGTATAGGTATAAAACCTGAATTGTTGATCTTCAGATGTTGATTTTTTCTATCGGTAAATATATGATGCTAAAGCCAGACGGTACTAATCAATAAATTCGATTATTGAAAAAATCGATAATGATCGAAATAATCGATAATGATCGAAGTAATCGATAATGATCGAAGTAATCGATAATGATCGAAGTAATCTAACAACCATATCGATTAGCAATCGAATATCGAGTACCAAAATTAATAAAAAATTGTTTTGCTAATTTTTCTTATAACTTTCTCATATATAACTAAAACGGTATTTGTTTGTATTCCAGTTTACAATTTGATGATTTGGTGTGCACAGTTTCTATTTCGATTTAAAGCCACCTTGTTTATTACCTTAAATGGATAAATTTTGGCGTGGATTTAATTTGGCGATTGGCCAAAATACAATTTTTGGCAGGGATTTAATTTGGCGATAGATCAATTTCGTAAAATTTGACGAGGATTTAATTTGGCGAATTGGAAATTTTTGTCACACTGAAATAGTGAAAATTACTCAAAATTATACTAAAAAGTTGTGATTTTTCACATAATTCTATGTTTGTTAAATTTGGCGGGGATTTAATTTGGCGAATTGCCGAATTTGGAAATTTTGGCGAGGATTTAATTTGGCGAATTTTGGCTAAATTCGCCAAATTCGCCAAATTTAATCCCCGCCAAAATTTATCCACTTAAGGTATTCTTTCCTTAATGTGGAATATCAAGGGTCTGTCAGAGGAAAGGAGTTCTTAATAGACCTTTTGGCCTTTCCATCTGCCATGTCTTGAATAGACCTTTTTTTAAAGAGGCAGCCATGTTGAATAATTATGTACTCCAGCATAAAAACATGATACAGCCATGCTTAATTTTTAAAATATGCATGATACATTAATTGTAGTGCTTGTTCTAAGAGATGAGTGAATATAATTGTTTTTAGTTTTCAAAAGAAGCAAATTTAATCTTTCTTTTACAATATTACACTTTAATATAATGCCAATTATGCATGTAAGTTTTATATTAATACTTTTGCATATGTTTTGCATACTTTCTAAGGGAATTTCACCACGGCAATTCGGCCACAATAATTTTTGCATACAATTCAAGGCAAATTTGTGCTGCACATTTTTACATACAATTCAAAATGGTAAAGACTCATAACAGAGCAAAGAGATCTTCATATACGTTTGTGTAAGGTTTTTTCTCTATTTTTTTCCATATACATACCATAAAAGGTCTCTTAAATATTGAAGTTCCCCTTTAGATTATTCGCAATTATTCAACAGACTGTTGTGCTTTCCAAAAGGATGTAGAATTAGAACTGAATCAGAAATGAGTTATTGTACCTTAACCTCATTCCCCGTGTATCATCAGCCTTATTGACGATTTTGAGATCTCCAGATTGGTGTTGGCTGCTGGGAATTCCCTGTTGCATGAGCAAAATTGACTCTCAAGACTGCAAAATTTCTAATAATCAATTCGTATCTCAAATTTGATCACAGCTTTCAGTTATTTCAAATGTATTTTATTTGGAATTTTTACACATCATATATTGCTTTCAGAATATGTATTTCTATAATTAAATTGGAATATTTGCTAAAGATTAAAGGATTAAAATGGAATGAATCAATATTTTTCTAATTTTAGATATCGGCTCAGTCAAGAGAGAATGATGATTGCAATACTGGTAAAATATTATCTCTATTATCAATTTTAAAATTTTAATATGCAGTTTTATAAATATAAATTTTTTTTTGAATGAAATTGGCAATTTTGTACATTTTTTCATGAAAGCCTATGAATTGAAAGAGTGGCTTATGCAGATATCCATAATAATGTACAGCCAAGTAATAGAATAAGATAACTTCTAAGTTGTACTAGAATAGTTGAATTTTCACAAAAACTAAAAATGTGTAAGATTGGATGCACTTGAAAATTTCGGTTTTTGTCAGCCAATTTTTTGTCCTATTTAAATGGAAGCCACAAATATGCACCTTGATTGAAAGTTCGATCTTTAAGCTACAATTGAAAAAAGACTTCAATGCATTGTTATTGTCTTCCAAAGTTGAAGAATATAGTCGGCCTGGCAGCCACAACTTCTTTTCAAAGTTTTACATTTTTTGTTCTATTATCACAGTAATGTCTGATACTTAACTACCAACCCCGCCCCTGTTGTATGTCAAAAAAATACGTTCTTATTTATATGGTTCTAGGCAATGTTAACTCAAATGATCATGAAGAGGAAACTAATATTAGGGATGCAGGAGAAGAGGTATTTCTGTTATTTTCATTCATTACCTGGCCATAATAATTTTTGCATTTCCAGAGCTTTTAACCCATTGTAACCCATTAAAGATAACCAAACTATTCCAAGAGTTATTTCCCGTTACTGGAAGTCATGTAAAAATGACGAAAATTTCAACATAAGCAGTTTCTAGCACTAAAATGCTTATTAAATATTTTCTTTTAAGGTTGACCCAAGCAAACAGAAGAAAAAGAAAGGTTAGCTCTAACTATTTATGGGTCAGGTTTTGGTCATGAATAAAAAGAACTCTAATTAATTAGAAATTAAATGTTGATGAATTATTAACTTCTTTGATTAACTTAAGGATATTCAGGGTTTGAATTAAAGCTTCTATTTTCATTTATAAGGTCTTCCATCCATCTCGCAACAAGAATTAGACATGAAGCTATACTTGAAAATTGCTCGCTGTGTGTCATTATATCGTTATGGTGGTGATGGAATGGAAATGAATGAACAAGAAAAAACAGAAACACAAGAGTTCTTTGGAATCCCTTAAATAAACGTAACTTTTACATCATGAAAAATACCAAGAATTGGAAATATGATTTTTATAAAGAAAATGATGTTTATCAAAAATTTGAAGACGGTACACCAAAAATCCAAATTAAAATATACCATCGTCCAACTAAAACAACAACATTGAAAGTTTTAGTCCCTAAGGAAAAGGTGAGGGAATTTCACTCTTATTTTCTCTAAAACCAAACAATCAGGCTTCTACTTTTTATATACAAGGAACATGTTGTTCTGTTATCAAAAACTAGCAAGAAAGCAGAATTTTTTAAATTAATGTTCTGGTCATTAAATGTTTTAATTGAATGAGAAAAATCTGTTCTATTTTATGCTCTTAAAAACCCCATTTTTGTCAGGGTGAAATCCACCAGCAAGGCAATCTTTTTGTAATAGCTCAACGAAACTTTTTTGAAACAATCTAAAACTTTTGGCTTCAAATGAGATTTTATAAGGAAGATTTCTGCCAAATTTTGTTGTCAAAGGTCCAATAGATCCGGTTTTATGACTCGATTACGAAATCATACCATAAACCCGTGTGCTAAAATCCTTAAAATCACAAATTCTTTAAATACTTTAAACTTTTGATAGACAGTACCAACATTCACTTCAACCTTATCATTGCTAAAATTAGCTTAGTAAAATATTTGGAAGGTACCGCCTAGTAATTTAGTATTTTAACACCCTAGGTAGTAAAAAGGTTTTTAAATTTTTAAACCACCACGTAATAACACAACACGTCAGATTTTAATGAGATGCCTTGGAGGTTTTTCAAGATACTTCACTAATTGGTCATTTAAAGTGATAGAGATGACGCGTTCTTTAGAAAAAGTAATAAGTTTCTTTTATTACATCTTAACGACCAACCAAATCAAATAAGAGCTTGTAAAAACTCCAGCTTGTCCCATTTTAATACCGACCTATTTATTATGAATGTTTTTACCTTCGATACGGCTTTCGATCCTTATCTAAGTCCAAGTTACCTCAAGATTCATCCAAACCTTTCTCAATACCAATTAAAGATCAATATCAATAAAGTTCACCTTTGGTTTAATTTTCAGGAGGAGGATGTTCAAAGTTTATTTGGCCCCTCCTAAAATTTCGACTTTGGTTCGTTTTAGGTTCCCAGTGTATTGAAGGATAAACATACTGTCAAAATTGGTGATATTGTAGGCTGTCAACCAACAGGCCAAAGTACCTTAGAAAAAAAGTTTAATTCGGATCATTATTTTAATGGACTTCGAAAATATGTGAAACACTTCCTCGACAATTGTGAAAACTGTAAGAAAACTGTTAATTTGTTGCATACTAAACCACCGCCCATTCCTATACGAACATTTTATCCTCACCAGAGAATACAAATTGATTTAATTCAGATGGCTTCGAAACGAAAACCTCATATGGTTTTGAATCCTTGGCGCTTTTCATACATCTTGACGGTTAAAGATTGCTTTTCAAAGTATGGCTGGCTATTCCCCCTGAGGAACAAAAAGATTGATGGGGTGTATCTTTCAATGAAGTTTCTCTGTGAGAAGGAAGGATTTCCAGAGATTCTGCAAAGTGATAATGGGAAGGAATTCGTTGGGAGAATCGTGAAAGATTTTTTCAAAAACAACAAGGTGCAAATTAAACGTGGAAGACCAAGGCACCCTCAGAGTCAAGGCCAGGTTGAAAACTTAAATAAAACGATTAAACGCCATCTTAGAGGAATACTTTGCAATTTTGATGAGGAACAACAAGGGAAATTGTGGCCATTGTTATTACCTGGGATTGCATCGAGGTATAATAATACTTACCATCATACCATTGGAGATGTGCCTTTTCGTGTCTACCACAATCGTGAGCCATCCCAGATAAAACACCACATCGTTCCAGATGATGTCACGTGGTGCTTCCAATCAGGAGACGAGAAAAAACAGAGCGATACGGGACAAGACAATGGAGAGAATGAGGAAGAAGACGAAGACGAAGACGACGACGATGACCTTGATGAAAACGAAATCCCACCTTCCGACCCCCAAGAAAAGATGCCCTCTCTATCAGACCTTCTACAATCATGTGCTAGTGCTTCGTTGTGCAACGACTTTTTAAAGCCAAACATCAATCAAGAAGAATGCACTGAAGATTCAGAAATTGGTGATTTTGATAGTGATAGTGATAGTAATTGTGATGAGTTTGGAAGGGTAAATTTCTCTGCTTCTCTGTATTCTATTGCTAAAAATGCACAATGGAGTCGTTACAGCGCACTAGAGAAAACTGAATATACTATTCACAGAAACATGAAAAAATCGCTTGAATCTGTCAAAAAAACATTTTTCAAAGTTGGACAGAAGGTTTTGTTTAAGAATCCTGACTTAAAGTACAAAATCTTTAAAACATTTACTTTCAATCAGCTGAATCTGATTGGTATTGTCAAGGAATGTGTTGGAGAAAATTACATGATCGAGGTAAAAGATGGTGCGCAAACAGCAGTGAAATCTGTTTTTAAAGGAGAGTTAGTTCCGTTGACAGAAGGAGATGACACCAGTGACAACGAAGAAACAAATAATGACATGACGTTTCCAAAGTTGTTCAACCACGTGACAGATGTTTCATCGAAAATGAGAGCAGCTGTTTATGACGATCCTTCTTCCTTTCATTGTAAGAAACGAATCGATGTTTGTTCATATATGCCAAGGTAAACTTATTTTGACAATGTTCTTTTAAACTATCTTATTTTTCTTTTAATTGAATTTTCTTCCCTGAATTTGGACCATATAGGGAACACCTCTTTTTCCAGCTTTTTCATAGAACTAAAAATTGTCATCTATCTGGTACTCTAAATTCACACTATCCTTCAAACTCTCCCTAGTCGGGTCTTAAGAACAGTCTCCTATTTTTTTTTACGATGGCCCAGAAGCCTCTAAACACGCATTTCTAGTTTTCACGCACTTCCGGTTCTTATAAAATTTGTGAACTGCAACTGTCTAGCCCAGAAGGCTCAAATGACACTGCGCACTTCGGTGTTTTTGTCACGGCGGGAAATTTCCAAGCGAGCGGCCCGCGCAATGAATTTTTTTTTCGTCTTCATATCAAGAGTTACAGTTTCCAAAATAACTTTGAACGACAACGCCGATCATCACAACACCACACAATGCACTGAATGTACGTACATACATGCATGACTGTGGGTTGTGTGGTATGAAAAACCACAACACCAACCCCCTAGCCTACTAGTAGCAAACAAATGATGCTCGATCATCATATCAGAAAGCAAAGGAAGAATAGATAAATTATTACACACTTCTGTCTTAAAACCACCACCTTTCCCACCCACCCCCTCCCTCGAAGTAGTACCAATACCAACTCAATAAAACCAATAGTTAGGCAAAGAAAGATAAAGCATCAAAATCTAAGAGGTCCTGTACCCTTTACTTCCTGATATTTCTTCAGATTTATTTGCTACAAAACCAACATTACCATAGATTTTTTATTCCTTCAAATTGCTTCTGGTGAACATTCACACGTCAAAAAAAATGTTAATCAACTCATTTATTACAACTCGGTATCTTTTTTTGCTGACCAGAACGGCTATCTTTCGAGGGGGACTCTCTAAAATATTTTTAGAAGTGCGCAGTGCTGTCACAAAAAACTTGGAAGTGCGCAGTGTCTCGTGAGCCTTCTGGGCCATGACCCTAGACAGTTCTAGTTCACAAATTTTATAAAAACTGGAAGTGCGTGGTGAGCCTTAGGGGCAATCGTACTTTTGTATGAGATAATTTATAACTGAAAACTACTATACCAACAGCAACTGTCTAACATACAACAAAATTACAACAACTGAATTCGACAACACGAAACACAAACCACCCGACAGAGAACAAGGACAAACATGACAAAAAACATTAAGTAAAATATTTATTTTAAAATACAAATGACTTAAACAATTCATAAGTGGCAGCTATTCACTCGCTTATTTTTTTTGGATATCTGACACTGCCCTTATCAATATAAAGAGACAATGACGTAAACCCCTGTTTTGCATCAAAGTCTTTCTGTTCATATATTAAGCTTCGCTTTACTTCTAGATATTTTTCTGCCTTGGATAAAGAACTTAAATCAAACTTGGCTTCTGATCAAGAATTTTCTCAATCACTTAATGAAGAATCAGATTCCATGTTGCAACAATTAAAGCATGATGGTTTCGGTTTTTTTCTGTATGATGCATGGGCGTGGGAAAACTCGAGAAGAAACGTTTTACCGTCACAAATTATTGAATTTGTCAAAGAGCAGCACCCAACCTTAATGGCTGACATTGTGTACACTGTTTTTCAAGTTCAGATAATTGCTCCCACGAATGTTTGCCAAAGCAAAAGATTTTGCCAAAAGAGTTGGCTTACAAGTAACAAAAAAGAAAGGTACAACATTAAATTTGACACGAGCAACCAATCTAGAGCTCTCAAACTTACTTTTTCCCTTTTATCTTTTTCCACTCTAAAAATGAATATTTCTTATTCAAATTTTTATATGCTTGTGATTTCGATTTTTTCACTATTAGGGTTTTTATTTTAATTGTATTTTCAATAATTAACAAATTTTCATGTTCTAGCTAAAAAGAAAATGGCAACGACAGATGAAACCGAAGTTGAAGATGCATTTGAAGATGAAGTTGCATCTACCACACAGGTATAACTTGACTAAAAGTGTTGATAATGTTTGTTTAATAGACCATCCGTGAATAATTGTTTGTTTCCAGTCCTGCAGGTGAGTAAAAATTTTTTTTTGTGAAAATTTGAGTGATAATATTTTCCAACTGCTTGTAATTAAAACTGGTTTTGGAAGTTCTCAAGCTCAATTGTTGTATGAAGTTTCTCAAGTTGAATCAGTCTCATTAGTATTCTATTTTTCAAATCAATTACCTTTCGAAACATGCAAAAACGTATGATTTTTGTAATTAAGCATGGTTGTCAGACTTTTACAGTCCAAAAGAAGTGTTTTAAACGCTGCTTGACTCGCAAAAAGATTTTCACCCAAGCGCGAAAAAAAGACTTTTTGGATGGTCTTATTGGACTGATGTAAAATTAAGAGAATTCTTGTTCTCGTTTGCCTAGTTTTTTTACTTGCTATCAGTGCATTGACAAGGTAATTTACCTTTTTTCCCCTCTTTTTTAGGCTGAATCAAGCACAAAAAAACGCAAACGAGGTAATCAAGAGAATCACTTTATGTTTTTATTTATGGGTTCACTATCCTTTCATGATTTTGTTTAGCACCTATATCTAAAAACTATTTTTTCAGTCTTCAAAACTTAAATACGACTATAGTAAATGTCATAAATTGTGCGATACTTAAATTGATACAAGGGTATTGAATAATCTATGAATATAATTTTGTCTCAGATATGCCATCGAATCAGACAAAAGCAAAGAAATCAAAACAAATGAAGAAAAACGTAAAAAAAACGAAAGAAGTGATCCAAAAATCCAAACCGACAACAACAAAATGTAAGTTCATTTCAAATTAAATTTCATTACAATTGCCTTACAATTGACTAATTTACTACACAACACTTTTACAAATTGTCTTCAGAGTCTTGTTTCAATCCTGCTTTTATTTTGGTTTTTATTTATAATTTCAGCAAAGGGACCTGTTATGCCTATATCTTCGTTTCGTGTAAGCTTGGTTAAAAAGAATGCTACAATAGCGCCAAGAATGCAACAACAACAACAACAACAGGTGCAACCACAATAACAACAACAGGTGCAACCACAGGTGCAACCACAACAACAACAGATGCAACCAGATTCAAGACCCTCTGGTGATAACCTACCAACAACATCTGTTGCTTTGAATAGTAAGATGGCTTAAATACTTCCATTTCATGAAAAATCACTTTTTTGATATACAGACAAAATATGATTATTTAGCCCTAGTCTATCTTCGACATCTTAGCCTTGTTTAGGTCGTAAAGCCTCACGTATTATAGTCTAATGCTTTCACAATAATTATTTTTTCTTTTTATTGACTACTTTAATCTATTACAAAGACTTTGTTAACTCGGGCATAACCACTATCTTAGGTATAACCATAATCTTAGATTTCTAGCTCTGTCTCCAGATTATGCAAAGTTCTACCTTACCTATATTAGCTCGTGCTTTATCACACTGCCTTAAATTTAATTTATTGTCCTTCTCGTATCAGTTTGGCCTATAATTTTCATTTTATACACATAGCATATACATCATAATATACCAAAATTTCTTGTAAGAAGAACCAATTTCTTTTGGAGATCAAGAAAAAAAAAGATAAAAAAACACACAAAATGCACTATAAGAAGCAGTGATCTAATATTTGATTGACAGACCTTAGCAACTTATAACTATTACTATTTACTATTCTCAAAATACCAAGGTTCAATACAGATTTTTAGCCCATGTGTAGTTTAAATGCAGTAAAAAGGCTGACTATCCCAGGGTAGCTTGCATAGTTAAAAAACTGTTCTTTTCATGGAAATTCCTTGAAATTAATGTTTTTTATTTAAGTTGAATTTTTTTTTCAGGTCTTAATTCAGTTCTCCACCATTAATCGAATGTGTCATCTACTAGAACGGTCTTACCCAAAGGTATATTTCGTCAGATACTTCATTTGATTCCTCCAGTCATGCTTTTTATGCAAAATAGAGTTGATCATAATAAAAACATTTGCTTGAAAAAGGACTCAATATCCCAGGGTAGCTTGTATATTTAAAAATATATGTTTCATGAAAATTTAGTGTTGTTTATTGAAACATTATGAAAAATTTTAGGTGTTCCAGTAGTCACTTACAAGCCCCCTACTACGTCATCAAATCAAACGATCTTGCCACTAGGTATAACTCAGATACTATCATTTGTTTTGCCTCACGAATCGATTTTGATAAACATTTGTTTATAACAGAAGGCCTTTTCCCAGGGTAGATTGCACATGTTTATAAAACTGTACTTTTAATGGAAATTTTGTGTTGTTTATTGAAGTTGAATTTTATTTTCAGGTCTTAATTCAGTCCCCCACCATAATTCGAATGTGCCGTCTACTAGAACGGTCTTGCCCAAAGGTATAATTTGTCAGATACTTCATTTGATTCCTCCTGTCATGTTTTTTATGCAAAATAAAGTGGGTTTTAATATAAAACATTTGTTTATAACAGGAGGCCATTTCCCAGGGTAGCTTGCATGTTTATAAAACTGTACTTTCAATGGAAATTTTGTGTTGTTTATTGAAGTTAAATATTATTTTTTTTCAGGTCTTATTGATTCACTTGCCCACCATAAATCAACTGTGCCATCAACTTCAACGATCTTGCCCAAAGGTATAACTCATTCATTTAATGCCTTGTGTCATGTTTTTAATGCAAAGTAGAGTGAATTATAATAAACATATTTTTGAAAAAGGACTCAATATCCCAGGGTAGCTTGCATAGTTAAAAAACTGTTCTTTTCATGGAAATTCCTTGAAATTAATGTTTTTTATTGAAGTTGAATTTTTTTTTTCAGGTCTTAATTCAGTTCTCCACCATAAATCGAATGTGTCATCTACTAGAACGGTCTTGCCCAAAGGTATATTTCGTCAGATACTTCATTTGATTCCTCCAGACATGCTTTTTATGCAAAATAGAGTTGATCATAATAAAAACATTTGATTGAAAAAGGACTCAATATCCCAGGGTAGCTTGCATATACCTAAAAAATGTGTTTTTCATGGAAATTCCTTGAAATTGATGTTTTTTATTGAAGTTGAATATTTTCTTTTCAGGTCTTAATTCAGTTCCCCACCATAATTTGAATGTGCCATCTACTAGAACGGTCTTGCCCAAAGGTATATTTCGTCAGATACTTCATTTGATTCCTCCAGTCATGTTTTTTATGCAAAATAAAGTGGATTTTAATAAACATTTGTTTATAACAAGTGGACATTTCGCAGGGTAGCTTGCATGTTTATAAAACTGTACTTTCAATGGAAATTTTGTGTTGTTTATTGAAGTTAAATATTATTTTTTCAGGTCTTATTGATTCACTTCCCCACCATAAATCTTAAACGATCTTGCCCAAAGGTATAACTCATTCATTTAATGCCTTGTGTCATGTTTTTAATGCAAAGCAGAGTGAATTATAATAAACATATTTTTGAAAAAGGACTCAATATCCCAGGGTAGCTTGCATATTTAAAAAACTGTATTTTTCATGGAAATTCCTTGAAATTAATGTTTTTTATTGAAGTTGAATTATTTTTTTTCAGGTCTTAATTCAGTTCCCCACCATAAATCGACTGTGCCATCTACTAGAACGGTCTTACCCAAAGGTATATTTCGTCAGATACTTCATTTGATTCCTCCAGTCATGCTTTTTATGCAAAATAAAGTGGATTTTGATAAAATTATTTTTTTTGAAAAAAGACTCAATATCTCAGGGCTACCCTGTTTTGCCTTGCATGTTTATAGGTTTGTATGTTTCATGAAAATTTAGTGTTGTTTATTGAAGCATCGTAAAAATTTTTAGGTGTTCCAGTATTCACTTACAAGCCCCTTATTACGTCATCTGCTTCAAAGGTCTCGTCCAAAGGTATAACTCAGATACTTTCTTTCGTCATGTTTGTTATCTAAATGTAAAGTGAATTTTAATAAACACTGCTTTAAAAGGGAATCCTTTTTAGGGTAGCTTTCATGTTTTATAGCTGTATTTTATTTTTAATGTAATTGTATATTTTCTTTTCAGGTCTCAATTCAGTCCCCCACCATAAATCAACTGTGCCATCAGCTTCAGCGATCCTGTCCAAAGGTATAACTCGTTCCAAAATAGAGTGAATAAGCATATTTTTAACAAAGGACTCATATCCCAGGGTAGCTTGCATATTTAAAAAACTGTTCTTTTCATGTAAATTCCTTGAAATTAATGTAATGGTTAGCAGAGTTACTTTTGTTCCTGTTTTGATTTGCTTTTTTCGAGCAGAATATGAAACCCTACCTAGCCGGACTTTAAAAAATATGTGAAAGTTATCGCTCTGTGATGCTTTTATAAATTCATATTGTTCTAGACGATGAAGCCATTCAAAAGAACCTTGGAAAATCAAGGTCACTCAAGGTGCTTTTACCGAAAATGAAATCAGGTGATAATTTTTCATCCCTTAAACTTTTTAGCATTGGCATTAGAATAGGCTTTTTGAACAATAGGTGAAACAATCAATGGAACAACAAAACCTACTGATTAAAATTAACACAGGGATCCTCGTCACACAAAAGTGTTGATGGCTGTTCTAACCCTAGGATAGGATATTCTGTCAAAGTAATATATGAGTTTTGTTATACGATTCAGAAAAATCATCCAATCAGCATCAAGTCTTTCAACCTAAACCGTCATCAAATCAAACGACGACTTTACTAGCATCAAGTGTGCCCATATCTGAAGGTTTTTTCAAATTTTTTATTTTCATTATTCACTTGTGAATAACCAAATCCAGATGATATATTTAATAAAAATGATCTCAATTATCCAAAAAAATTCGTGTATCGGTAATGGAACATATAAAAGTACACGATTCTTACTTTTTGCAATTATCTTTATGTTTCAGCTGGGAAAAACGAAAGGATTGATATTATCGGCGATTGTAACAGTATAACTAAACCGATAAAGAGTGTCGAATTTAGTACAAATAATAATAACATAAAAGGTTTGTTTGATTGTTTGATTTATGTAGCATTGATGATTTATACAGCTCAATTTTTTTTACATCGTCGAGAATTTTATGTTTTAGAGCTTTTTTATCTTAGCACTATTGACTCTGCCATGTCAGATGTATATTACATTCAAGCTGTAAGATATCATTTTTATGTTATAGATTCCTCTTGCAAAGAAGATGAAAAAGTTTGTGAAGCTTCTGAAGAATTCCAAGTATGTTGGACCACACATATACATTGCGCTTAATTTTCGCGTTTTTGTGTCGTTTTTTTTGTAAAAACGCGAAGGGAGTTTTTTACAATTTTATATGAAAGTCTCTGTGTTTATGATGGTTTATGATAAATCTGTAAAATTTGTGAAAAAAGTTTTTCGTGGGTCGTTAGGTTTAAAAATATTACTAAACTTTACATAATTCACTTTTTCTTTTTATAAGTGAACTGGTTTGTCTGAACTCCTCCAATTTTCGGGTAGGTCAAGCATGGAATAGATTGTCTATATGAGATCAAAACATCTGATTTGTTAGAGAGCTTTAAGAATAAAATCTACAAAGAAAGAAATATTGTATTGTACGACTGCAATGACCAATTTTCTATCAAAACTTTAGGGCAGCTGGAGACTTAAAATGGTCAGATTTGGCTAAAATGGTTCCTTGGGTGAATACCTACTCTCTAAGAGTAGTTCGGTTTCATGTTTCAAAAACTTTTTTGGGGCCTGGAAACCTTTTTGTGCCAAATTGAGGCTAAAATTTTGGAACAGCCTGGAGACAACAATGGTCGGGTTTGGCTGAAATTAGACAGACAACAAGTTTTTTAATTTTTGCTACAATTGGGCCTATACTAAAAAGAGCGAAAAAAGGGCCTTATCTTACTTTCAGACAAAACATGGCGCCGATTGCATCAATATAATATTTCCCCATTTTGATTAGGTCAAAATTTCCACGAATTGCGGGATGATTCTTCGAACAACAATGTTAAAACATCGCATCTTCCGGACTTGGACGGTAAGTTATTATTAAATTAACCCCTCATCTAATAGGAAATATTGTGAAAATTCCTTTGATCAGATCGTGCATAAAACTTCCCATTAATACTTTTTAATATAGGCTTCTTTTAGTGGTTACGTTATACTCATTTATTTCACTTAATTTTCCTTTCTTTAGTGCCTCGTATATCGTCACTATCACAAAACGAGAAGGCGAAAATTATCCTAACGGACTTATTTGGTTTCGAGTGCGCACAGGAATGCCTTGCTCAAAACGATCACGTTGACGAAAGGCACATCAACGTATTTAAAAAGCAGAAATGGGTGCCAAACAGTGTGCACAGACTTGGTTTGCTGAACATCGAAGAATTCACACCCTTCCATTTCAACGAACTTCAAAATGTGTTGGCAAGTAAACAATCGTCATTGTGTGTGTGTGACAAATGCCACAAAAGACTTCGCGATTCGAAGGAATGCATTAACTGCTTTAAGCAGTTTCATCGTAGATTCTACGGTCCTGACGAAATCTGCTTCTGTTGCAATTCCATCATTGAATCAGGTATTTACTTTTTGGCACTTGTTTTATTACTTCCTCATACTTTCAAGTATTCCAAAACGTTTAGATGGGCAATAGGAGAACAAAACTTCATCTGCCGAATCATGGCCGAATTAAACGCATTTAAACTCACTTTTCTGTTTCAATTAAACTGTTTAGTTTTGAATGGACTTCTTTCAATATACTAATCTCTAGCGTAGTGTTTCTTTTTTCAAGAAAGATACTGACTCGTGATAGCCAATATGAGATATACTGCAAGAATGTATTTTTGGGGTTTTCTGTGTAAGGAAATGACTTTTTTTATTCTAAATTTCAGAGAAAAAGATTCAACTTGAATTCGAAAAAAAGGTAAAAATAGTGTTTGTTTTTTACGAGACTGTCAAAGTATAAAACAGTATAGCAGTCAAGATAAACGCTTTATTATAATAATGAACTCTATAAGAATATTCTTGATGAAATTGGCCAAACAATTAAGAATATACTAAGAATATCGCCATCGTAAAATTTGGCAACTTAACACCAAACTTACAGCATTTTTACCTGTAAATGGCTGTTTTATTCACACATTAATCATTATTTTTCAAATCATACTTGAAATGAGTAACTTTATTGACACATCGTATTTTTCACACTAGAAAGCGAAGCTATGGAACGTTCGAGAAGTTGGGACCAAGTTGAACATTTTTTGAAGAAAACAATGAATAATGGTGATTTAGCGCTCTTGTTTAAGGAGTCCAGTGATCCGGTAAAAAATGTTCTTCTCTCGCTCGATGGCTTGGAAAAAGGATCGCGTTATGCTTCCAATATGAAATCTTTGTTAATGGAAAATCCTGAATTTAAAAAGCTCTTCGACCAAAGTCAACATGCTGAAGACTCAATTGACAAAAATGGTCTCATGACAGCTTTCATCATGAAGCATTTCCCTGTAGGAATTGGCAGTGCCGGCTTTGCAAAAATCCAGTTCATGAAAATGAAGACAAATTTTTGACACCAATTAATGCCGAAGATCATGTGGGTGAAAAGTAAAGAACTTTAAAAGGACATACTTTTACACTTTATGTCTTGCTCTTAATCGAATGCATCGTTCGTAGATATTAATCAGCCTTACATTATTTTCCAGAGATTTCACAGCGATTATTTTTCATTTCATGATACTCTTTAATCAAATTGAATTTTACCAGTTTTAGCTTCTTCTTTTTTGCGATACTTGTGAAATTTGATGCGATTGGTAACACTATTGGGAGACAGTATCTTACTAAGTCCCTACTTTGCCAAAATTCATTAAATCTTCCTGGTAGTAGGGGGAAATTTGTAAAATCGCTCGATTTTTTTAGTCAAAGCACTTGTTATACATTTTTGGAAAGCTAAGGGGTAGGGGAATCAAAATAACTTGGGTGCCAATTTTTTTTCGGACACTTTGGTGTGATTTTCGGACAAATACGACGGTCTCAGGCAAAAATCATAGGGTGAAAAATTGATGAAAATTTTAGCTTGAGAAAACGGAGACCTGTTGTATATTTTTGGAAAGCTCTCAAAAAATTAAGATTAGTGATATATTGCGAGTATATGTGATTTCAGTACCTAACTCGAGATATTTAGCTTCCGAAATCGCAAAAACTGGACAAAACAGCTGTTTCTGGCTGAAAAACACTAAAAAACACTGTTTTTAAGGATTAATGTCTCGAGTTAGGTTTAAGCGACCTCAAAAAAAAACGAACAAATTTCCCACTACTATGGGGGTCTTTCGAGATTTTTTATGAAGTTGTATTTTGCAAAACCAATTTTCGTAGTACATAAAACCGCGATATAGTTTCCTCAAGGTATTAACACCTGAATGCTAGAGAGAATAGGCATTGGGGAAAAAATAGGTGTGCTTGATGACAAGGTCAAGACATAAAGTGTAAATTTTCTAGAAATTACAATCATTTTCATGAATTTTTTTTATTTAGTTGATATATTATTATCTTTGAATTCGCAACCAAAACCCCTAGTCTGAATCGCAGACCTCTACAATTAATACCACTGGTAGTATATATCTATAAGGAGCGCGAATCCGTTAGCGTATGCCAGTAGCCTACAAAAACCCGGGGACCAAGTAGTTTTGAAAGTAACCTTATAAGCTTGTATTGTTGCTAAAATATAAAATATAAAACGAAAGAATGATATAGATAGGTAACTTTTGAAAGTTTTTTAATACTTTTTCTAGAAGCGACCGTGTGTATATTACCAAGTTTTATTGTTGGTAAAACATATGTAAATGTATATAGGATAATATATATATTCAAACCTAAAAGAAGAAGTGATGCTTAACAAACTACGTTCACGGTGTGATCCTCTTTTTTTTTCAAATCAATTATGTAATGAGTCCAAATGAAATGTTTCAAACTTCAGCCTATAAAGACCACCTTGCCACCAGGTGCCTCCAAAAGATTTTCATACCACAGTGGAGCTAAGACACTCAAGTCTAATCATAGTATAAGAAAGCCGCGGCTGGAATGATAACATCTGAACTTCTCTTGTTCTATCTCTGTCGTATTTGATGATTATTTTTTTATCAAGAGATCAGTAATGAAGCATCTTTAATGGTAAATTTTATTGGTTTGTCGTTAATACTTACTTCTCAGTGTGTTTTAGACATTAATGATATGCCCTTGATAATACACTTGCATTATAAAATCATTGTAAAGGAAAGATCAACAGTAAGAAATTTAAACAAGCACAAAATGGCTGGGCTGAAAGAACTCAAAAATAAACAAAGTGCCTCGAATGCCTTCACGATATTTCAGTGAAATATTTTTTAGAAATCAGTGAAAAAGTACATCTAAATAATACTGTGAAAGTTTCAAGCACCTTCAAAACTTATCATTCAAACTGACAAGAAAGTTGTCATCTTGAATATAGTTCTTATAATTTCAATTTTGGCGAAAAACTATTTTTTCCACAAAATACCTCTAAAATATGTCCAAATTAGTTCAAGTGTTCTATTGGGTACAGATTCAAAGATATCTAGCAATAAAAAAACTTTTTGTGAAGGAAAATAAGAGAAAAATTTCAAAAACTATCTACCAATAATAAACTGAGCATCTTGATGTTCTTATAAAGCTCGGAGACAAAGATAGAAGAATCAGAAAAATGAAGATGAATAAAATAAACATTTTTTCTGCTGTTTTAAAAAAGGAATAAAATTAGACTTTTTAGAATCTTTGAGAACTTTGCTGATTTCAAATCTGTGTTCATTTTCCAACTTTTCAAAAAGAAATTCAATTTTTAAATCCTCCTTCTTAGAATTATCTTTCCAATGCTATATAGCTTTTTAATATAGCATCAATACATACTGAAACAAAGTCAAAAAAAGTTGAGTGTCCACTACTTTTTAGACAGACTTTAATAGAATTCGAATTAAAGTCTGTTCAGATATAATTGACAGTGGAAGCAAGAATGCCTGTAACTTTTGATAGTCAAATACAATTATAATTTTTTTGTTCTTGTTTAGAGAATCAAAAGTGCTATATTTGAAGTAAGCGGTTTTTAGCGGTTAAATTTGCGATTGAAAAAAAAAAGCTTTTTTTCTACTTATGTTAAAACGTTCATTTTTACACCAGTGGTAGTTCAACCTTAGTTATGAAGAAGGCTGTCAAATTTCAAGGCAAACAGATAACTCTTTCGTAAGATATGGGACCCGAATTACCCCTTGGTAGCACTTTGCTGTGAAACATAAAATCTCTAACTTTTAACATTAAACTGGGGTTAGGTAATCCTTTTTGAAAAGCTCATTCATAAAAGTTTGAAAATGTAAATACTTTAGATAGCAAAAAAATATCAGGGATAAAAGGATAACCAGGGTCTGAATGTTATCAAATTGAAAAAAATCTCGCAATGAAGATTGCAAAAATCCAAAGAATGGTGCAAAAGTTACTATAATTTTCACAAGAATTAATTCTTTGATCTGAGAAGATCATCACTTGCTGAAAAAATTTTCCAAAAACATTTACAGAAGAAATTGAACTGCTGTGTAAAAAGTTTAAGATACATTTCGAACAGTCAAGCCCAACGTCCCTTTGCTCCATTGAAAAATATAGCCGAAAGTCTTTCACTGATTCATTTGAAAAATGATCAAAAAAGAGACCTTTTGGACAAGCAAACAAATATTTTAAGGTTTTTTTTGACTGAATGAAGATTTTTGAAGATTTTTTCATAGCGACGTCTTTAAGATTGAAAATTTCTTGATATGAAAATTGGTGATCAAAGCTCAATTCTACAAGAAGTTGACTATCTTTTTCTTCGTTTTTAATTTTTCATCTTCATCAAAGTAGCAGTCTTTTTTGTCTCTGCTGCAAATTGATAGACAAACTTTAGTACGTTTTTTAGTTTTTTTTATGAAAATGGTGTTTTCCATTTCATCATGGATATTTTTAACTTTTTGATAAAATCATCTTAAAATAATCTTACGGTATTCTTAGGTTAGGATCCAAATTCAACCTACGCCCCCAACACGAAAGTGCATTTTTTGGGTCATCGATAAACCAGTTATCAGACATTTGCTCGTACAATATGGAAATATTTCACTCGTTCCGGATTTTCTGTATAACTATTATATATTTTCTCGGATTCGATCACGTCACATCATCATGCCAAGTCCAGATATATAATACTATAATACGAGTCCTATAATACGAGTGAATTTTGCTCCGAATAGGCCCTCAAAGCAAAACTTTCAATTTAACAATTTAATTTCTCGAAATCGACCAAATAGCTGCTAAGTTTATACTAGCAATTAGCTAAGGCTATGAATGCCCCGCAGAGCATTACAGACGCTTTAAAATTCATAGATGATCATGTCAATCGAGAATTGTAATTACATAAAAATTACACTAGATATTCGATTCGAGTCGAGTCTACTCGAAACTCTAACTCTAACTTCAACTCTCAAATCTCAACTCTGATTTGACTCTGAGCTTCAATGCGCGGCGGCCAAAAATAAAAGTGTAACGCGCTAGTCTATATCGCCACGAACGGAACATGAACAATTTTTTTGCAGAAGCTTCCTATATCGTGAAGCAACAAAAGCCCCTGCGGGGCAATAATAAGAGGTGGTATTTGGTCCGAAAAGTCCTGAAAGCAATACTTCAATTGAAACGATTTGTTTTCTTACCGTGAGCACCACATTGTAGAAAACGTGTTTCTGGGTTTTCTGGTGGACAAGAAGATCGCCTCGACGTTGCAAACCCTCTCACGGAAAGTTTTTTTCGATTTGAAAAATCACCTCGCTGTGGGGGTTTGGCACAGGCTAGAATATCACGGAAATGAGTTTCATTCAAAAGAAATCCTTACTCTGACTTACAAGTGTCAGGGATATGTTATAGCGGAGCTGGATAACGCACATTTAAAAAAGCCTTGTTCTATCTCTGTCCCTGACATTAAAATTTGATATGAAATTTAACTTTTTTAATTACAAACTCGTGAAATTTGGATTTCCTCTTAGCCAATGATTCTGCTGCTGCATTTATCGTTCACGATTAAAAACTTTTAATTATCAAGAGGGTCTGTAAAACATTGGTGAATGACAATTTAAAAAAATGAAAAACATTGTTTTCATTAGTAAAGTTATAAGAAGTTTCTTCTCTAAGATTATAAATAGTACTTTTTCATTTGAAATACCGCGCTACACCGCGGGTTGCCTCACTTTCTAACTGATATTTTCAGATAGCAAGTCGGTATGTCTGATTATGGAAAAAATTTCAAGTCAATTGAAACAATATTTGTCAAAATATTTACATCCGAAATTTTTAAAGAGAAATCATGAAAGCTTCTCAAATTCATAACACACGCTGATAAAAATAGATTTCATTTACAAGGAAGCTTTTGAGGTAACTTCTACAAATACTATTTTGGTGAAAAGCGGGAACATCATAGCAAAGTATGTGCAAACGTACTGCATGAATACTTTGTCTGCTTCATTTTTCTTATAAAAACAGAACACTCAAGGGGACAGAGATGGATTTCTATTATCAACAGTTTACAATAGAAAAGACAAAGAAGCAATCCGCTAAGGGATTCTCGTCCTTCATCCAGCTCCGCTATAACATATCCCTGCAAGTGTGTATAAAAGTAATTATCCAGTCATTAATAAATTTTCAATCCTGTCTAACGTTGCCGTGAGCACCACAGTTTAGCTTTCTCTGAAATTAAACCTGTGGAGACGGGAAGAATAAGAATTTTATCGCGCATGTCTCAATCACAGTACTATTCAAAGAATCAAAGATAGAGAAATGCCATTTTAAGCGAAGGAATTCCTTTTTCTGGCATTTCAAATCAAACAAAGGACCAGAACAACGAGAAAAAAACTGGAAAAAATTACATTTTTGGCTTTTTAAAGTGTTTCAGTTTTTTCTATACTCTATAAAATCTGCAAGTTTTGGCATAGCTAAAGGTTAAGGCAAGCAGTTAGAAGTTTAATGACCGAATTTTAGAGAGATTCCTTGCGTTTCATTGTTTGAACTGTCAAACTTGAACATGAGAGCAGAATGAGTGGGTTTACATCTAGGGGAGAATAGATTAAGGAATACAATGATAATCGCACGATTTCCTTTGATTCTGTAAGTCAAAATTGATTTTCCCTAAGCTTTCTGATTGGTTCATTTCAGAATGCGGTTTTTCTATATTCAACCGTCTTTACATTTCAACGGGACACAATACAAGTTCATGCTGCATAGTAAAGCTTTATCGAAAAAGTCATTTGCGTAGTTGTCATCATTTTCATCGAAATCATTTTCCAATTTTTTATTTAAAATGAATTGGAAAAATCGTTCACGCGATTTCTTTTCAAAACTTAATGGATTTTCTCCTCGTTACGTACTTTGTCTTAAGAGGTACCCAAACCTACCTCTTGTAACAATGGAGAAGATCGATAGTAATGTTTATAAAAAGAATTCATAAAAGTGATTTTGAGTTTTATGTTCTGAATTGACAAAGGGAGTGTTAATCGATTCTCCCCTACAGATGTAAACCCATCCAGAATCACTTTTTCTGTAATGACATTAATAAGATGATGACGAAAAAACAATTGAAAAGTTATTAAGATTTAATCCCTCATGAGCAATTACCAAATGTCAGTAGGTGTAAACGCACCCTTTTACATTGAATAATCTTTTCTTAGTATTTCTTATTCGTGAGATTGGTGTGGCTTTTGTCACCGCAGTGTTTTATTCATTCACTGTTACTCATTGTTTTTAAGATTTAACAATTTATTTTCTCGGATTCGTCCACATAAGTATATAATAATTTGAGTCTAACGGGTGATAGATACTGTGGAGAATCACAGTTTTGCTTTTCTTCGAAATTTGAAATTACCTCTAAAATAGATTTTTCGAGTTACGGCTGGTGCAAATATTTTACGCCCTGTTATTTTACCCTGCCAGAATTGTTTTTTTAGTTGGAGTGTGTAGAGGCATTTGAAATAAAAATATTTGAAAATATAGTTGAAGTTACGGAGTTGATGGCATTTAATGGGTTACTTCACTTGCTACAGAATGGTCTCTCGACAGAAAGTCCTTTAAATATTCACGACTTAACATTCTCCACTCAAATTTAAGACACAACAGGTAAAGCGATTCTTTGAAAACGCCTTTATAATGAATGGGCAGCAGCGTCTCGGATTCCGAATCTTTTCGCCCATATCTAATGTACATGGGAGCTATGAGCTATTTGGAGAAAACGAGGAGAAAACGAGGCCTCAGAAAAAAATGCGCATCGATTCTTCTCAATTAGGCATCTAAGGTCTTAGATATCATATATCCAACTGGAATATGAGCTATTTGGAGAAAACGAGGCCTCAGAAAAAAATGCGCATCGATTCTTCTCAATTAGGCATCTAAGGTCTTAGATATCATATATCCAACTGGAATATGAGCTATTTGGAGAAAACGAAGCCTAAAAAAAATGCGCATCGATTCTTCTCAATTAGGTATCCTCTACGGTCTTAGATATCATATGTCCAACTGGACTATGATATGAGCTATTTGGGGAAAACGAAGCCTAAAAAAAATGCGCATCGATTCTTCTCAATTAGGTATCTTCTACGGTCTTAGATATCATTTATCCAACTGGACTATTAGCTATTTGGAGAAAACGAAGCCTAAAAAAAAATACGCATCGATTCTTCTCAATTAGGTATCTTCTACGGTCTTAGATATCATATATCCAACTGGACTATGAGCTATTTGGAGAAAACGAAGCCTAAAAAAAATACGCATCGATTCTTCTCAATTAGGTATCTTCTAAGGTCTTAGATATCATATATCCAACTGGACTATGAGCTATTTGGGGAAAAGGAAGCCTAAAAAAAAATACGCATCGATTCTTCTCAATTAGGTATCTTCTACGGTCTTAGATATCATATATCCAACTGGACTATGAGCTATTTGGAGAAAACGAAGCCTCAAAAAAAAATACGTATCGGTTCTTCTCAGAATTAGGCATCTACGGTCTTAGATATCATATATCCAACTGGACTATGAGCTATTTGGAGAAAATGAAGCCTAAAAAAAATACGCATCGATTCTTCTCAATTAGGCATCTACGGTCTTAAATATCATATACCCAACTGGACTAGAAGCTATTTGGGGGAAAACAAAGCCTTAGAAAAAAATGCGCATTGGTTCTTCTCTCAATTACCTTATCGGCGAAAACTTCGTCGGGAAAAATTTTCGTTGGGGAAAATTCGTCACTTGCTGGTAGTTGATAAACGCATTAAGGCCGGGGAAAATTTTCGTCGGGGAAAAATATTTGTCACTTTTTTCTCCGACAAGGTATGTATCTACGGTCTCAGATATCCTATACACTCACTGCACTATAAGGACTAAATCTTTCGGGAATGAGTGATTTTAGATTTTCGCGAGACAAACTTTCGCGAAGAAGGGGAAAATTCCACGAGATTTACGAAAGTTTAGCCGATTAAACTTAAAGTGTCTCGTTAACTCTTTTCAATAAAATACATGTATGTATGGTAATTAAGGATTGACATTTCAAAAACAAAAAATCTATAAAATGCATGGTGAATTTGGAAAATACCCCATTGTCTTTAGAACTCCAGATCTGGGTTCTAGCAACACAAGAGAATTTTTTTAAAGTTACAAACCCACATACGGCAAATATTTCTTTGTAAAAGGACATAGCCCTTTCATGCAAAAAATATATTTAAGTTGCAAATACCTCATCTTTTCGGATTCCAAACTTTTACAATCAAGGCTGAATTAAGTGAAATTCTACTATTAATTTATATAGAAATCTGTCCTCGTGTACCTTAAAATGGTAAAATTTTATTTTTGGTCGGTTTTGATGAGATTTGTCAAAAGGATGAACGTAGTGGCGGGGCATCGAGCGTGCGTGCACGTTGAATTCCATCAGCCTTGCGGGGCGTTTTTCGCTCGTACGAAAAAAACTTTTCAGAAAGTAGAGATTTGAAAGAAGAAAAGCATTCTTCAAAAGTCTTTTGAGATTTTCTTATTCTCAAAATTTTAATAATCACCCCCAAAATATATAATTTCAAGTAATTTATTTTAAAAATACAAAAAAGGTATACTGTAGAAACTGATTCCAATGAAGTATCACTTGACAACATACGAAACATTTAGAATATCACATATTACAACCCAAAGCTGCGATTAAGTTAACTTACTTTAAAGTTCATTGATATTACAATGTGATAATAAAAAAAAAATAATCTGAATTTTAAGTGCTGAAAGTTATCATCAGATAATGGGGTAACATTTTTTATTTATTTTATATCTTATGATTTTTTAACAATGTTGGTTTTTATTAGTTTTATATTTATACAAAGCTATCTTGTTAACAACAAAAAATTAAAAGTTAATAATAACATGAGATAACTTGTATAATGAATCAGTTTGGTATATTTTGACTTGATAAATTTTGTTCTGTTTCATGAATCAATAAAACTAAAAGTGATCTGATTATAAGCAGAATAAAAAATATCAGAAAACAGTAAAAATGGCTTCCAAATTTAATAGTTTTGTTTTGTTTTTTTGAAAGAAAAAAGGTTTTTATACCATGTAAAAATATAAAAAACAAATTTATGCTAAAAACTGAAAACTTTACCAAAAAGTGATCATTAATGATTCAAGGTACAACAGCTGTCAAATTTCAAACCACTAAACGTACAGCTATTTTAATAGGAAAAAGGCCATCACATGTAAAAATTATATAAAGCTTTCTCCTTTTCAGGCTGTAATTCAGAATTTTAAAAATACCGATTGTTCCCCGGAGGGGGTGATTACCGTAACTTGGTCTAATGTCGACACCCCTCCTCTAATTCCGACACCCTTTTTATAAGCTGAAATTTATAGAAAGGTTTAAACTGTTTTTCTTTGCTTAGTGGTGAGAGAGGAATAATTTTTAACTTTTTTCAATCAGTGATTCAAGCTTTCATTTTATTCGTTTCTCTAAAGAAGGGTGTAGGAATTAGACGAGGGATGCTGATATATGACCAACTTACGGTAGGGCGGAGAAGGTGACAGAGATAAGGCCATCTACGGTAAACATTGACATAATACTATTGATTATAATATTACAATTTTGTAATATATCATAATTTTTAATTGTAATGGACAATTAATTTAAACAAATGCATCAAAATAATTTCTACCAGGAGCAATAATAATGATGCTCCCCACAGCCACAGCAGGGTCCCAAATTAGGCGGCTTTCGTCAAGTATTATCACATCATCAAGTTTGTCACATTACATCATAACATTGCACGTGAGTGACACAATTCCAACCAATATTGAATTCAATTTGGAAAACACGTATCTACGTCTTGTCAGACAGGCAGTTAGTTGTTACCATATGGTTATAATTCATTTTCATGCCCCCTGTCTGTCGACGGGCCTTGTATCTCCACACACAGGCAAACAGACACACAAGGGCCTCAATATTCCATCTTTTATCTTCATTTACTACTCATTCAACAAATACATTTTCCAATAATAAAAGTTATGCTGGTGTAAGAATGGCTGAATGGTAAGAATTATGTACATGGTGCCTGCATGGTGCGGATAGAGTTGTGATTAAAGTTTGCAGGGCTCTGGTAGGGCCAGTCCAGCCCATGGTCATCATTATCCATTAGCTAATGTCTTTTTTAGGTATATATTATTTGAAGGAAGAGTCCAGAGTCAGATACCAAAGTCAGGTTTTAAAGTTAACACCGATCATCAGATGTTGCTACCAAATTTTGCTGTGCTGTGTTTTAGTGCTTTGTTCATGTTCATGTATTATGATGTGATGACACAATCTAAGTTGGATAGTTGATGGTTGTGGTTGATAAAGATGCCAATTCACAATAATTTATTCAGGATCCAATTCCTTCCAACAAATTTTTTAAACTAACAAATTTTAGGCCAAATCGGTGAATTCGAAGTCACATCAACTTATGCCCATCCTTTAAATTACAAGCAATCGATGTCTTCCTGATGGCTTTCGGAGCGGCCCAATATCAAAAACATAAACACATAAATGTGCCCAACATGATATAGACACCAAATAACTAGGACACACAATGCGTGCTACACACGCACATTATTAACGCACCAGATAAACATGTCATCTCCAGTACATTTTAGATTACTCATTGAAAACAGATACAATATAGTAATTTTTCATGTCTCGATTATTCAATTCCAAATAAAAGACATTCAGGGAAAAAAGAAAGAGAAACACCTGGATAATCTAGTTAAAAAAAACCGAAAGTAAATGGTAGACAAAGTAATGAGCTAAGGCAAAACGAGATTAGCGTACCACTATGAGAGAAACCGCCTCCGGCGGTCGATTAGTTTTTGGTATAGTATAGCCCGTCACCATTTGGAAAATAACCTAATCTCTGGAAGGTATAGAATTATATTGGGACTTTTTATTAGAATAGATGTATGTATTTTTATTGAGATTTTTAGTGAGATGAGCGATCATTCTCTGGTCTTTAATTGATTGCGGGTGGGGTGATTTTGATTTACTGATTACTTTAATTCTTTAATTTTCGCACTCTTTGACCACCCGATAATTAAAGGATGCGCGAATTAATGACAAATATTTTTGGGTATTTCTAGCTTAAACAATAGCTTTGGTAGCTTCAAGAAATATTTGTTTACTATCTTTTTTGTTTTTACCCATCCTTTTATATGCTCGAACTAGAGTACAGTATTGCTTTTGCTGAATTTAATAATATGTTTTTTCTTCAATTAAATTTTCAAATTTTGGAATAATATACAATGTCGATAACAATATAATAAAATGCGCGAAAATTAAGGATATTAATTAAGGTATTGAGCGGTATGTAAAAACTTCTATTCTATTATTAATCTATTACAGACCAAAAAGTGTGTACACTGCTATAAATTTTATTTCTTATTATTTATGTTAAAAAAGAACATTTTACTCTTTCAAATTTGTTACCGAAAAAATCTATATATATTTCAAGATAAACACACGTTTCATTTTTAATTTGAACCTGGTTTATAACAACAAGGAGGCAGAAATTTGAAAAAAACTAAAAAAATCTGAAAGATATGGACAACAGAATTGAAATACGAAAATTCAACCCCACCCCTCACATACGCAAACGTACACATTTGCTCTGAGCCCCAACCCCTGCCTTATTTTCAGTTAACCCCCCCCCCTTTGTCTCTCTTCATAAACATATAGCTTAGCTTAATAATATTAAAACTCAATGAAATAATGGCGATAGGATAGCATAGCTGTAAAATGGGTTTTTGAAAAGTCAAGACAGTTCAAGGAAGAGGCATTTATTACTTTATTGTGTACGTACGCTTTCTTATCACCCCCCCCCCACTTTAGTGCGTACGTAGATACTATGAAAGGTTAACATAAGAAAATCGTGTATAAAATCGAATATTCGTGTTTCGAAATTAACTTCCGCGAAAATTTCTTCCCTTAAGGTAAACGTTAAAAACCACTCAAGATTTTTCTTCGAAATCATATAATCGGAACAACATTCTAGCGGCAGAAATTTTCATGATTATCATAGTTTTTCAAACAGCCAAATTTTCATGATTGTAATGATTTTTTTGGAAGTGGTTTTGAGCAATAGCATAAAGAAAAGTAAAGATACTGGAGAAGAAGCGACTTTAGAGTGGGAAACAGTCCAGTGTGTAGGAATTGCCAGCGTGTATTGCGAAAACCGTTGAAAAACTTTGAATTTGATTTATCTTTGTCTGAACTGAAAACCTGAAAATAAAACGGAATCAACATCAACAGCAACATCTTGCAACGTTGAAGGTAAGATGTATGAATGCGTGTTTAAATATGCTAACAATATAACCAAATATGCTAAACTGTAAGCTTTGTATTTAGAATAATTTCTATTTCTATTTACCATACATCCTGTGCCCAAGTTCAGGAGTTGCCATAAAGCCATTATGGTAATAACCGGGAGGGCACTTTGCTATACATTGTATTTCTATTGATATAGTGAAATTTTAGAAAGGAATAGTATTGATATATAAATAACTCAAACTGATAAAAACGAAAAAAAGTTAAGAATATTTTTGTTATTTATGTATACCCTTAAGAAAAAATTAACTGTGCAGCAACTGTGCAGACAATGTGCAAGTGAGCAATCTAGTGTGCAAGTAAATATTTAACTGTGCAAGTAAATATTTAACTGTGCAAAAAGAATGCACACTTCAGACATTTGTATTTAAATGTGCAATTTTAGTGTGCAAAAAAAGTTAAATGTGCAACTTTACTGTGCGTAAAGAGTTGAATGTGCAATTTTACTGTGCACAAAATCAGGTGTGCAATTTTACTGTGCACAACATCAAGTGTGCATTTTTAGTGTGCACATAAAAAAATTAATGTGCAATTTCTCTAGTGTGTAAAAATTTTTCAAACTGAAGTGTGCATTTTTTATGTGCACAAATAGCTAAAGACTTAGAAAATTTTCCAAAAGCGAGCCACAAATTGTCTCACAAAGTAAGCAAAATTCTGTCCTAAATGTTTTTTTTTTTCTAGAAACTTTATTTGGTAGGTCAGTCTGTAGTGCAATAAATAAACCTATCATCATCTTATGGTTGCTTTGTGACACGTCAAAAAACTTTGAAAATGTCAAACTTCAACGTTACCAAAGAGCTCCACAAACAATAACCTTCCAAAACGACCAACCATTTTGTATTCTACTTTGATTTCCGATTTTAGAAGTCGAATGCGCGCGCATCGCAAGTTTTCTGATGGCGTATTGGCGGCCGCCCACAGTGCGCCTTTTTTATGTCGATGTCTTCAGTCGGGTTCAGCACCCGTGAAGCGTAAAAATTGAAAAAAATCGATAAACAGTCACTGAAAACCGGGATTTTTCATCTGGTTTCTTGGCGAGTTCCACAAACGAAACCTTTCAAGAGTCCAGAAGCAACTTCGATTTTCCCTACTGCAAGAGCTTCAAACGTTTAAAGTGACGTCAAAGAATCTAATGTTCGGAGCCCATGGCGTTCTAAATCTACTAAGCCCAAAACCTAAGTTATAAACATTCGAAAAAGTCGCAAAGTGAAATAGACGTTAATTGCAGAAAAAACGCAGGCGACATCTAGTATAGGCTACGAAACAACGTTTACCGCATGAACTAATAGTAACGATTTTAAGCGATTTAAGCATGATTTTAATTAAAAAAAAAAAAAAAAAAAAAAATTAAGCATGATATGTTTGTGCTGTGAGGGACGAAGGGAGTTTTTCGCGAGCTGTTCGGGAAGTTACTGGTTAAATTCTCTTCTAGGAATGGCTCTGCAATAGATGGTGTTTTTTTCCGCAAGAGTTGGAGATTTGGCCCAAACCCGTATAACTTGCCGACTGAATCATGCAGCTAGACCCAACAGTTGCGACACTGTGATTATAATATTAAATACCAACGCATTTAATTAGCTCCTTCCCATGTACTATGCTCTCAAGTCACATAGTGATGTAATTTACAACCTTTCAAAATCAAAATTGGTTCTAATTGAACGTTCGCTACATATTTTTCTATATAATCAACAAACTTGCTAAGGCTCGAGCCCTCAAATAATAATTTGTTTTCTTTAAGTTAAAACGTGTTAGATAATCTGACAATAACAAGCCATAACTCTTGACCCAATGAGCATAAAAATATGGTATACTATCAAGGGCGCCAAAAAAAAATTTTCAGAAAAAGAGCTACATGGCTAAAGCGTCCCCGGGGCTGACTCAAAAATTGGAGTTGATTCTAAAAAAAAATTGTACATGGTATGTAGTACTATTGTTGTCTTTAAGAAAAAGTACCTTCTCCAATATCTTGGGTTGAAACAGTTTGACACCGTAAATTAAAAAAATAGTTCATGTATACCTTTTAGCCACTTTGCCATCTTGTGTACTGTAATATACTTTAACATAACGTAACATAGTATGCCAAATTCAATTTAATCGTTGTTATTTATTATTAATTTTCCTAGAAAGAATATAAAAGTGAATTAAAATTAATCAAACAGTACTTTCTATACAGCGATAATCCAAAGTATATAATTTCAGTCTAAAATGTTCGATCAACAAGACATGATTTGTTTAGAATTAAGAACAGACAACAAATATTTAAACACGTTTCAGGGCACTCGAACCCTCGAGTTTTCGGAAAATAATAAAAAAATGCATAATATTAGAAAACATAGACAATTATTATTTATTCAATTAAATGTATTTATTACTTATTAAAGTTATCATCCAGCGTATATAGCATGCACAATATACATTACAGTATTACATTAGGACAACTTTTCAAACTACAACAAACTAAAACTATAATTGCTATAATAAATACGATTTCGAAATAATTCGATTTACACTTTTTGTATAGAAAGAAATCATAGAATTTTTGACTTGATCTCCACAAGCAATGGTACTCCGAAATGTAGCAGCAATCTTTCCTCGATTCGAGCATCCGAACTGTAAAATAAAAAAAGACAAATATAATTAAGTAAGTAGATACAAAATACTAAACTAAATACTAGCATTAAACTCCCACGAGTGAGTAGAGTATTTCTATTTAGATCGTAAGACAGTTACATCAATATGCCAAAAACATTTTGTTCAACCACCTTCACTTCAAGATAGGCCCCACCATAGAATGAACTTCCTTTTATAGGATGAACCATATTCATGTGGCTTTCAGCCTTGCACTCCATTTCAGAGATAGATCGTAAGATGAAAATTTAAGTAATAGAGTATAAAATAATTGGATTTAAGGCCACTTACGATTCTTTACATCCATTTGAGTCATTTTGTCATCTAGTAATTGTTTTCCAATAAGGTATCTGTAAAAAATTAAATAATTCATTTATTAGCAAATATTTTACAAGAACAATGGTGGTAAAAATTGAGAACAATAAAAGAGCAATCATGAGCCTGGGATGACAGAATTTTAAGCAAATCAAGGGTCGAATTATTAAAAATAGGGTATTAAGCTGACAAAGTTTCTTTATAGAGAAAAAGAGAGTAATGTGTTACGTATCTTTTTGAAATCATCTTTGTGACATCCAAGATAATATACATCATTATTGTATAATCGACTTGAGATAATGAAATTAATTATATATTATTCTGAAAGGTATAAAATGATCGTTTTAAAGAATCGCTTTGGGAAAATACAAAAATAACACCCGTGTCACAGACCCACTGGAAAATTGCACTCCAAAACCATCCCCACTGTATTTTTAAACCTTAGAACAATATAATTTCTATCCCCATCGAGACTTCATCGGGACTTCAATAGGAATTTTTATCCCACTGAAGAAAAGAGTTTTTCTGGGGCTGTGAGACAGGGGTGTAAAATAATAATAACATACATTACAGAAGTCTTGGGGCTTATTGTTGCGAGTGATAGGAAGAGTATCATATATTAACATAAGACGTTAAAAGCTCAGCTTAGGAGTTATGAGGTTAAGTCTAGGATCTAATAAAAACTAACCTGAAAATATATTGAAATTCTGATAGCCTTATCACTAACAGATCAGTTTACTATATACTTAACTTAGGTATTGTATACTTAACGATGAACGGCTGTCTAACCAAACCTGTGTTAACCATGCACAGGAGACTATAAAAAATAATCATACACAATTATAATGAAAAAATCAATTAATTACCTGTGTAAACCATGCACAGGAGACTATATGAAAATTAAATAATATCAAGTGGCCTTGTTTTTATATAAGGTGTTCATATTGATCGTTGCTTTTCTTATCCCCATCCTATCGAAATTCAAATGTAATTCAACATTGATGAGGAAACAAACAGAGTCAAACTTATTTGAAAACAAAGCCTTTAATCATCCCTATAGGACATTAAGATATAAAGATAGCCATATAGTTTGACCCGAATGTCTAGACACTTCAACTAAACAGTATCGAGGTTCATCCTGATTAAATAATCTACATTCTATCATTTTCAATTTTTTAACTGAGAGTGTATGCAGATGCCATCTTACCTTAACGCTGAGGAACTATTGTAATCTAAGCAAAAATTATGTATCATAATTTGCCAACGGGCACATAGTGAATATTAAAGATTTTTTAACTGAGAGTGTATGCATATGTCATCTTACCTAAATGCTGAGGAACTATTGTAATCTAAGCAAAAATTATGTATCATAATTTGCCAACGGGCACATACACTATATAAGTTAAAATAACTATTATCCTTATAGTACGTCAAACAATGCTCAAGATAAACCACTTTTTATTATATGAATAATTTTTAATCTTTCATTACTAAATTCTTCTATTGTTAACCGGTTACTTTTTCAAAGCAGGCTACACGGCTTTTTGCGCAATGCAATTGGTTCTTTTCGCATGACGACGGGCCTACACTGCCCAGAGTTACCCGTCATTAGTAGGAAAATTCATTGTGACGTCACTTTTTCAAAGGAAAATGAACAATGCGTTTACATCATTTTTCTCCTTTTTTGTTTCAGAAAATAAAACAATTTTTGATCTCTTTGCCCTTGTTTTTTTTCGCTTTATTTCGCAATTTTTCCTGGATAAAGCGCTAAAAATCAATCGAAGCTGAAGGAAACAGTTAACAAATACAAAAATGATCGGTTTTTTCGGGCTGTACTGAAAATATTTCTCAGTACAGCCCTCACTAACCGGTCATTATTGTGTTAATTTAGTACATTAATAACCTGAGAGACAATCAAAATTTCCAAGACAAAAATTTTTCAATCAGACAATCAGATTCAATGGAATTTCGAGCAAAAATAAAGAATTTAAAATGAACAACATAAAATGAAGACCAATCTAATCACATTCTAAAATATTGGGGAAATGAGCAATATATGAGCCCATACATACACATTGTTCCATGATTGTATCAATGTCTATGACTTGTAAAATTTTTGATTGCTCAACATGAGTGATTAAGTTCATTGCTAATTCATCAGGCCTTAAACATGTGTTAAACTGTGTTAAACTTGTAGAAGGCAAAATATTATAGAAGTAACCAAAAGCAACATAATATTCATCATCATCAGTATTAAAACAAGCAAATCTTTCAATATTAAAATACTGTTTTGTGGACAAGCATACAGTTGTGCTGTGGCGTTTGATTTCTCTGGTTGATCTTGTTGATCGAATAGTAAACCCATGACACTTAATGGATGAAAACATTGATACAGATTCGATAACTGCAGAAGGATGAAGAGCGATGAATAGGTCAAGCTCTAGGGGTGAAGGAGTGAATTTTCTAAATGATCCAAGACCAGTAATGTCAGGAGTTATAACAAATTTTGCCCCTTGGTACACATTATGACAACTTTTGATGAATTTTTCTTCTTTAGAGCCTCCTTGAATTGTTTCTTCACACAAAACTGGCAAAAGATTGGCAGCAGAAACAGCACTGGCCAACTGAAAGCAAATGTTCTGAGTACCGTGANTTTATACTTCCCTTTTTTTAAGGGTCTGTAAAAGATTTCCTTTCTACCAAAACGTCACTGATTCTACTTTTAGTTTTGTTATGGTTAGAAATGGCTTAGAAATAAAGACTCCTTACACAAAGAAAGAAAGTTGTCACAATGAATAGGATTTTATTAGACATTGTTTGGTTAAAAACAGAGAAATACCAGACCAATCGCAGTCAAGGTCATACACATTATATATTCTTCCTTCATTCATGCAAGACAAAGTCCAGGTACGCGGGGGGGGGGGGGGGGGGGGGGGTGGGTTGCCACCCGACTTTCGACCCTCGGAGCCTTACTGGGACTAAAAAGGAGAAAACAAAGGAAAATTTTGTGAATTTTACGACCTTTACCGGGACAAATTTGACCAGTTTTGACCAAATTTCTATCTTTTCTGGGGGTAAAAAATTGAAATTTTCCTATTTCTCCTACCCTTAGTGGGACTGAAGTTCGATTTTCTGATTTTTCCAACCCTTAGCGGGACTGGAAACCCAAAAAATGTACCCTAAGGGCGGCACATACCGTACCCTCCATTTGCCTAAGTACTCCCCCCCCGGATCCAGGTAGGTCCAAAAATTATGAAATTATGTAAAATTCTACTGGGAAAAGGTATTTTGAGTATTTTAATTCTTATTCCGCTTGTTCTAAATTCGAAATTCTTGTACCTAAGAGCAACATTAATGGAGATGACAATCTCGTTTATCAAGACGAATTTAGCAACGTCTCATCAAAGGTGACCTCCACAATACTCCTGATATAGATTTGATTTCATAATAGGCTAAAATGCAATTAAAAAAGTAATTGCTTTAATTTTTCCTATACTAATTGCAAAAAAATAAATTTTATTGCAAACAAACTTTTTATGTTTATTTCTAAGAGCCGAATTCCGTTTTAAGTTAAATCCTAATCTTTACAAGTCTGTTGTGTCTAAGCCTAGATAAGCGACTAAGTTACCGCTAAATCCTGAAGATCGCGGTAACACATTGAGATTTGTCGAAACTTTTGTATGGCATTTGTAAAGGTTTAAAACAGTTTTGTGTCTACTCCCAAATCTTTGTTTTTTTCTTTTTTTACTTTGCATGTTTTTTTCATAAGAACAAACTTTATAACGCCGTTGACAAAGGTCCAATCTCAAAATTATTGCCTGAGAAAACTAAGAATTTTTCTGTTTGTCTGAGCATAAATTTTGAGATTGACCCTCACTATGCAAAAATGGCCAATCTCAAATTCAAGACTAGCTAGACAGAAAAACTCATACCTTTGTCAAACACTAATTTTGTGATTGGCCCTTTTGATTTGTCAACGGCGATATCAACATAAGGCTTCAATAACCAAACAAAATATCAAGAATAAGTTAAGAACATTATTAGGCTTAAAACCAAGTTAAGAACATCCGAAGGCTTCATAAATTTGGGTGTTCTTATATTTAAAATTAGCATTTATTTAAAACCTACTTTCATATAAGCGTTTAAAGGGCTTGTGCACAGTTATGTATTCTATTTTTAAGCTATGTTGTTTAGTAACATTCCATCATATCATTTTTTCCCATTTCAGAAAAAGCACTTTTGACTACCCTGTCAACCTTAGTGGAATCGAACAATGGTATAACTCAGTCGACAATTCTTCTAAATACAACGCCGTCTACATCAGAAAATCAATTGACTTCAAGTATAGATTCCCAGATTCAAAAAATGGCAATATCTACAAGTAATCTTCCATCAGTAATTTTATCAAACACATTGGTAATCAAATCTTCTCCACCAGCAGAAAAAGTTGATCTTATTACTGCAACCAAAAGCTTTCATGTAGAAAAATCGTCTGCAACAAGACAAACATCTCTGGTTAAATTATCTCAATCGACAGAAAAAACTGATCCTATTTCTACAACAGAAAATTTCAAAGTTGAAACACCTTCTGTAATTATCCAAACTTCGTTAAAGTCATCTCAATCGACGGTAAAAGCAGATCCTATTATTGCAACCAAAAGTTTAAAAGTTGAAAAATCTTCTGCAAGTATTCAAACGTTATCAAAAACATCTCTGGTTAAACCATCTGAATTCACAAAAATAGCAGATCCTATTGCTAAAACCGAAGGTTTGGAAGTGGAACCATCATCTGCAACGAGACAAACATTCCTGGACAAATCATCTCAATTGACAGAAAAAGCAGATCCTATTATTGCAACCGAAAGTTTAAAAGTTGAAAAGTCTTCTGCAAGTATTCAAACGTTATCAAAAACATCTCTGGTTAAACCATCTCAATTCACAGAAAAAGCAGATCCTATTGCTAAAACCGAAGGTTTGAAAGTTGAGCCTTCGTCTGTATCAAGTCAAACATTCCTGGACAAATCATCTCAATCGACAGAAAAAGTAGATCCTATAATCACAACCAGAAGTTTAAAAATTGAAACATTTTCAGGAAATTTTCAAACTCTGTCAAAAACATTCCTGGAGAAATCATCTGAATCCACAGAAAAAGCAGATCCTATAAGTGCAACAAAAAGTTTAAGAGTTCAAACATTTTCCGCTGCTACATGGTCAATCTTATCAGTGACCGAACTGGTAAAAACACCAACAGTATTGTTACCAGAGCAGCAATCCTTTACAGAAAAAACATCTCAAATCACACAACCTACAACTACAGCTTTCGTTGAATCAAAATCTACCATAACAACACCGATTGTAATTTCATCTGCTGAACCCAAAGTGGAAACAAAGATCTCTTCTCAAATCATAAAATCAATACCAATCAAAGTCATAGAATCTGGATTTTCTACTGGAATTTTGGAAACAGAAACTTCTACAGAGCCAATTGCAATTATACATACTAAGCCCATCCCGATAACATCTTCTGGAACTGAATCTTTTAAAACTATACAACTAGAATCTACAAAACCTGCAGCTTTGGAAACAAAATTTGCAACACAATCAACTGTAATTACACATTCTCAATCCACTAAAAAGGCATCTTCTATAAACAGTGAATCTGAATCAGTTATTATAACTTCTATAAGGGCACCTTTGATTGAAGTTATACCCTTTCATTTCACAGCGACGACATCTCTTCAAGTCACGGACGTATCTTTTAAACAGCTAAAATATACAAAAAGTATCTTTGAAAGCGTGCTCGCTTCTACACCATCGATTGCTATTTCGCCGTCGCAGTCTATCACGATAAAATCTAATCGAAATATTATCGGTACATCCATTAAAATGATAAGATCGACATTTCAAACAAACACATATGAAGAAAAGTCTATAGACAAATCAACGAGAATTTTGCCATCTCAATCCAATATGAAGAAATCCTCTGCGATAATGGAATCCGAATCAGAAACTATATCTTTGGGAACCATCACTCTCCCATCAAAACTGACAGACCACCATACACCATTGCAAGCAACTCCATCAAATAATGTCTTCTCAAAAACATCAGAGCGTATTCAATCGCTGGACTCAACAACCATTACATTAATCCAATCGTTATTATTGGAATCGTCAACCCAAACATTAATGAAATTGGAACAAACACCAACGACCAAAGAAACAACACCGCTCTCAACATACATCAGAGAAGCAGCTCAACAAACTGCAATAACATCAACTCAATCGTCACATCTTAAACAAAAAACAAGTTCAGAAACACACAACGCAAATCAATCCACATACACCACACCAGCCACTGAAACGGCAACATACAAAACAATACATCCAGATCTTTCAAAATCAGTGGCAAATTCAGTGGTGCATCCAACTACCTCGATTACTACATCAGACACTGAAACAGTGACATACAAAAAAGTACACCCAGATCCTTCAAAATCAATAACAAATTCAGTGGTGCATCAATCAACATCAACACAATTAATACAGCCAACTACCTCTCGATTACTATAAATAACATAAAATCCCCGATACAAAAAACAATTTCAAATCCATCAACAACGAAAATTACCGAACAACCAGCATCGTCTGCAATTACCACACCAACAATAGCACCATCAACGACCTCGATAAATACAGAACCGAAATCCACAAAAACCATTACCAAGATCCCTTCTTCGTCACATATTCTCACTCCGTCACGTGACCATACTTCATCACAAGTTGCTAACCTATCAGAACCATCCTCTAAAACAACAGGACTTAAACAAAAGATCACGAACTCAGCTAAGGTTTCAACTTCATCAGTCACATCACCAACACTTAAACCGTCCACTAGCTTTGCTCATCCGAATCTTTCACCATCAACAAGTGTAATTATCAATAATGTTGGTGGCAAGATTGAAAACAATAAGGGTGAGTCTTTTTGAATACTTCAGATACATAGTTGACAGCCTAAAGAATTTCCGAGGAATGCCCAAAAGATTGTTTTTCTTAAGAGAAGTACTATGTGACGCGAATAGATCTCGAAATTCCGCTGCGTTTTGGCAAATATTAATTATTGTTAAGGTTTTACATGTATCAATTGTCTGGCCACTAAGCTCAACTAAGTTCTTGCCGAGGAAATACCTTATCGGGGAAAACTTCGTCGGGGAAAAGTGACGAAATTTTGGCCAAGTGATATTTTTCCCCGACGAAAATTTTCCCCAGCCTTAATGCGTTTACCAACTACCAATAAGTGACGAATATTTTTCCCCGACGAAAATTTCCCCCAACGAAAATTTCCCCCGACAAAGTTTTCCCCGATAAGGTAGTTGTTGTTTAATCAATTTTTAACAAAATCTCTAGTGACAGAGTCACAGTGAAATAAATATGAGTTTCATAGCATACTATTTTATTTAAAAAAATGAAACCAAGAGAAAGAAATCAAAGAAAGATTCAAAATAAACCATTTCTGACCTTCAATTTTGATGACCATTCCAAACCCATTGAAACCCATATTGCATTTGAATCAAGCTTGAAATAAAAATGATGAAAGTTTAAATAATTCCAAATGTTAAAATAATTCTCATACCATGACCTCGAGTTCCAATAGGGCCGAAATACATAAAAATTCTTTTTTTTCACATTTTATGAAAATCAACATAACAGTACAGATACGAAAGAAAATATATAAGACATACTAAACTGTTCTTTTATCGTTTAGGAAACGACACAAGGCTAAAGAGTACTCACATTATCGCAATCATATTTGGAGGAATCGGGCTAGTCATCATGACCATCATTATCGTCATTGTATTGTTAAAGAAGTCACAGGCTAAATACAAAATGTCTTCAGAGGTTGCCACATGATGACCAAATAATCTTATATGATTTTAATTCTCTTTTTTATTTCTAAAGTAAAAGAAAAGTAGTAGTAGGTTAGCAACCCAGCCGAAACACAACGTTGTTTCAACGTTCATCCAACGTCATGAAGACGTTAGGAACGTAAGATGGATGCCAAAACAACTTTGTGTGCCTGTTGGGGATAGAGTATCTGATCGAGCTGAGCTAAAGTTTTTTTAAATGATATTATTCCGAATCAATTTAAGACTCTGAATAGACTCAATACACTCTTTTTTATAAGAACCAGTAAATTTTTGATGAAACTCGGCCGTTTTTATTCTTTCACACTTTGAGCATAAATATGTTCTTATCCTGTTCTTATTTCTAGGGCAATATTAAGGTATTTTGGGTTTAGTACTCTATTTTTACTAGGGTTAACCCTTAATTAGTTCAGCCATTTCAGGCTCAGCACTGTTCTTAAAATTAATCTTGGAGCTCTGAATCTCATTGTTCTTATAAAATTATTCCTACGCAAAAAAAGAGTGAATATGGCATTAAGACAAAAAATGATTTATACAACTAAACAATAACTTATCTCGAAGATTCAGTTATTCACGCATTGGAGTATGCAGCTCATCATCACAGCTAGAGTATTCATTATTTCCAGATTTCTATTATTATTTGACGCTGTGTATTGTAATTTATTGTTTTGTCCTTTTTGTAGCTGGCACAAACACTAAATCAACGTCTTTCTAACATCTATATATAACGTTAGATGAACGTGGAAGCAACGTACCGTGGGCAATATGGGCTAGGGTGTAATTTATGTTAAAAATGAGAAATTTGTATATTTTATGTTTATTTATTTGAATTACAGTTCAAAATATTTATTTCCCCAATTTAATTAATTCTCTAGATTTACCTAAATATTGTTTGGTTTCCAAAAAATAACTGAAAATTGTACATAAACAATGATAGCCTTCTCTATGGATACTAAAAATGAAAATAAAAAAATATTCTTTTCGTTACTCGAAATTAAAATTTTTTTCTATTCCCTACAAATGCTAAAAATACTATCATTGATGATATCCTCATTAATACAACTATCAACCCTTAGCGACGTGGAAGAGACTGGTAACTAAAATAAAAGGACATTTTTCATGACGACGGTATTGAAAATACAAGTGTAGGAGTGCTCTCGTGAAAAATGTAAGATACCCTTTAGACGATCCTAACATCTACAAAAGATCACTGAAAAAAGAAATAGTTTAGGAGACGGGGTAAATTTAAAAACGACGGATAGGGCGGGGTGGAGTAAAAAGTGGCGGAGGTGTTTACAGTGTTCCAAACTCTACCAACACTTTTTTCCCCGTAAAACGCCCTGACGCCCTGACTCTTGTATTTTCCCGTGATTACTGACCCTCTAATGGATGTCGTCTAGATACCCTTGCATTCAGTTTTTACTTGGCCCCATATTAAGTGTAATTCTGTAGATAAATTAAACCCATCTTTTATTTGTACAAGGTCGTTTCTCGTCACACCCCAAAAAAATATATAGCCCCTCATTCAAATTTAATAGTATAATTTTACTACAAAAATGAATATTCTACATATAAATATAGTCAACTAGTTTTACAAACTAAATTATTAATAGCTTAGTTCAATCCAATTATTTGGAAAATACGTCCCCATCTATAATACACGAAAAATATGTACGACTTGTCAATAAATATAACACTAATTTAAAAATCTATAGAATGGTGCATTAATTTAAGTGCAAAAAATTATAATGTGTTTTATAATTTCGAAACTTTAAAAATCCTTGATATATTCATTATCCTTGTTTCTATAAACAGAGAATCTATGAAAATAGAAATCACCAAAAATATTCAACAACAATTGTTATCTATAGCAGCAAGATGAAGAACGTTGATTTAACGCTCTGAAGGTTGGGAAAATTTTTAAACATCTGGAAGGTTAGGATTACGAGATTTTACAAAGGTTTACCCGCAA
The DNA here is from genome assembly GCF_902728285.1 of Clytia hemisphaerica. Lineage (NCBI taxonomy): Eukaryota > Metazoa > Cnidaria > Hydrozoa > Leptothecata > Clytiidae > Clytia > Clytia hemisphaerica. The sequence goes on along the minus strand of NW_027103737.1, from coordinate 689,925 downwards.
GGGTAGTTGAACCCGGCTGGGGATGCAACACTCCTTTAGAGCTTTAGTGCGGGCGGCCGCCAGTCCGCAATCGAAATATCAGATAACAACATTTGAGGTTTGATGATTCTTCAAGTTTTTTTTTAATTTTAGATCAAAACCATTTACTCTACCAACATAATAATTTCTCTAAAAGGTACGCATCAAATCTAATGATATCTTGTTGAAATTAGGGATCAATGCAGGTATGTACGGAAATTAGTACAATATGGTCTTCATCCACTACAAAAACTGTCAATAAATACTTATCTAAGTGCAGTTGATGTGAACAAAATAAAAATTTAAAAATAAAATAAATCTCATCTAAATAATTCTATGACCCCGAACAGAAAAAAATCAAAAAATGCAAATATTTAGGCCATCAAGGATGCTAGGGAGAAAACACCTATAAGCAGCTTTCTTTGTTGTACTTTATCAAGGTAAAAAACTGATAAGATCGTCACCGCCTAACTTAAAACATGGTTTAATAGAAAAGCTTGTTAAGGTCGGTCTCCCCTTCACGCACTGCAATCGCACCTTTTGGCCTCAACCCTTTTGGTTTGGAAAAAGATTACGTCATAAAAATGCAGCGCGCGCTCGAAAAAAAAGTTGAATACATTTCAAATTTCTTCAACCGTTACGTCAGATCGCACCAATGGAATTGTTTAATTTTTCTTTTGACCGATAGCGTTGAAGCTTTGCTCGAAAAAAGTGCGATCGCAGCGTGCACAAGTTGAGACCGTCCTTTGTGGTTGGCTTAGCCAAAAAAAAGAAAGAAAATGAATAGAAAAGATTACATCAACCATACAAAACAAGAAGAATAACAATGACAAGTTTGCATAATGACTCATACTAGTACTCCGGGGTTTTGCTTTGTTTTTGGTAGACTGACAAATGAAAAATTAACTCTGGCGATATTTAGATTCTACATTCTAGGCTGACAAACTCTTAGCAAATGCAGTGCATTGATTAGCGTAAATATGTACTTGAAGCGGCGAACCGAACTTTTCGAACGGCGAATTGTAATTTTTCTCGTGCCTTGGACCGGCGAAATTCGCCGTTCTCTGGGCCTAATAAGACCCCTTAGTACGGCTCATACTATGTCAAAGCACAGAGCTGAGACTTAATAGAATTCAAAATAATTTAGTTAGAAAGGCAGAGCAGAAAAAAGGTCATGCACTCGGCCAAACCAAATAAAAAAGCAAATATTTATTCATCCTCGACCAAACAGCTTTTGAGCAGCAGTTTATAGCCCCTCGCCAATACCATTTTCCACTCAATGAGTGGCTCAACATCTTAAGTGTTGACGAAAAGAAAGGACAGAAAACCAACCAAATAACAGAAAACCATTCACAAACCAACCATATTTACTCATCCTCCTCGTCAACGCCACTCTTGTTAGCCAGCAATTCATGACCCTCTTCACCATCATCATTGGTATGGTTGAAGTATTGATTGCCATCAGCCCATTCTTGTTTCTCACCAGACGCAAAGATACAGTAAAACAATAAACCAAATAAGTAGATTGAAGCAGCAATGAAGAAAACAACTCGCCATTCTTCTTGTGTCTGAAATGTACGAAAACACAATACGAGTTTTATTTACATATTTCTTTTAAGAAATATGGAATAACGAGGGCCGTGTTGAATAAATAGTTCGATTTCCCACTGTCTTTCGGTTGAAACTATCAAGGCAAGGTATCGACGCCACATCTAATACAGAGGGACTCGGATTAAAAAAGCATTTCAATGATATTCTCTTGACAGGGACAGAGAACTAGCTCATTTTATAGAAGTATCTATAAATCATAAAATCTCGATAAAGCGCAAGTTCAAAGTACCGTCAAGTAGATACGGAAGTACACACTTTGCTTAAAAGCGCCAATGAAAATTATGCTATCATGCTAATAACTCCTTTTCTGATAAAAATTGTTTTCATACAAAAAAGCGTGTACAAACCTCATGTGGAGTAATCAACCCGACGACCAATGGACTTATAATACCAGGTAGCGTTGCAAAACAATTACTAATACCAAACAAAATGGAGGCATAACGTGGTGCGATATCCAAGTGATTGATTGGAAAACCCGTCCATGCAAAACCACCTAATCCAACAGCTAAGGTCAATCCAATGATTGCCAAGTCCTTATTCTTGGTGTAACCAACGATGACCATGAATAAAGCCTGTGAGAAGAAACCTGTGTGTGGAAAAATAGAAAAGGAAGTTAAAAGTCATAAGAATTAGACCGAGGCTTGGTTTGTCTTATTATTTGCGATTTTCAAGCTTAACCCTTCGAGCATCTTCCTATTTTTTTACGAGGGGAAGCTTCTTGGGGGGAGGGGGAGGCTCCCCTGAACATCTCAATATTGACAAGTGCTTATGAGTTTGAAATTTAAAATACATTTTATGTGGAGTTCCTTGCAAAATTTGAGCAAAAACAATTTAACTTAAAAGAAGTTAGAGGGGGTTCTACTTTGAGCATTTTAAAATATGATGACATCATCAATGATGTCAAAGATGCCAATTCATATTTGCGCACACTTGCAAAGTTTCAAGTCAATCGGAGAAATATTTCAAAACTTATCAAAAAATTTCGTTTTATTCAGCCTCAGACTGAGCTCCCCCCCTTCCCCAAGATAATCGAAGGGTTAAATATTCTTCAATATTCTTGATATGTTTACTCTGTTCACTTATTGACTTAAAACGTTTTTTCCTTGACTTTAAAGATATCTAAAGGCCGTTTTCCATTCGGCGGAAAACGCAAAGTGCTTTCCGCCTACATTGGTTCATCTGCGCATGTTCGATCTATAAGCAAGGCGGAATTTGAAGTTTTCTCGGCGGAAAATAAAAAGTTGAGAAAATCCAACTTTTCCGCTATCAAAATGTCTCAAATTGAAAACAAATCGAACATTTCAAGAATTAAAATACATTGTCAGCAAAAAACGTAAACAAAGGCTGAATCTATCCTGAATGTCTTCCTGTCCGATGATCTTATAAAAAGGTGTGTAGTGGAAAACACCCAACATTTTGAAGCCTATGGGTGCTCTTACCTTTTTGAGTTTTAATTCCAAAAAGGTTCTTAAAATATTCTTAATTTCACCATTTTGTGAGTATTTTTGTGCAACTTCTAAGAAATTGGGTGTTTTAGAATCCATAAAATCAAAGAGGGAAAGTAATTTTTACGCTTCTCACTTATAACTCTTTTGCTCAGAATGAAAATGAAAATCTTCAATTTCACTGTAAAATTATTATTTTTTAAAGAACCCTCATTCAAAATTTAAATAAAACATAACACATTTTTCTTTAACGATATTTCGACCTCTTACGTGTCTTTTTCAATTAAATGTTTTTCTCCACAAAAAAGAGACGTAAATTGAATTTGGAGATGTCACGAACAGTCAAACTTTAATTAAAAATTTCAATGGATTTTGTTTGGAATTATGATATCTCAGATATCTTTATCTTTTTTTAATTTTAGAATTCTATGTTTAGATTCTAATCTAATCACTGGATAGTGAAAAAACGTATTGTGCTAAATAATACTATTCATCCTATCTACATATTTTTGAGCTACCGTATACACCTTCTGGTTAATTCAACAATCTCACAGTTCTTATTCAAACAAAGAAATCGAAGTTCAAAATCAATATTAGTTCCAACGAAACATACTTCTCGTAGAACATCACACTCTTGAATGGCGAATAATCCACACAGAAAACGTAAAAAAATCTAAAAATGATGCAGAATTGGGAATGTTAGTTCAAACTTTGATCAAATAGCTACTACAATTTAATCCCCATACTTATTGGCTTAGATAAACTGGAAAAATCTGGATTGGTAAGAAACAAACTACAAACAAATAATCAAGACTCTACCAGAAGAAAATGTTCAAGACAATCTTAACTCTTGTAATCTTTTTTATCATCATCAAACTCGCCCATCAATCTATGCGGCCTGGTAATGAACACATGCTCTTTGTAGGCTTATTCCAAGACTGCGTTCCTACGGACCCCCAAACATTTCCTACGGACCACTCGTTACAAACATCTTACACAAACGCTAGTATATGTAGAACCGCAATAGACAAGGCTTACAATAGGAGACAAAGCTATTGGAACCATGTCCTCAAAACTTCGAAATTTGATCTCAAAGATACTATCAACCCCAACGATATGGAGTTCAAGAACTATATTTTCTGTACGTATTCCGAAATTGTCGAACTTGGAGTTCAATTAAAACTAAACCAAAGTTTTTACGTATCAGATAAGGTGCAGGGAATTCCACATTGGAATAAGAATCGTCTCCGTGATTGGCAACAAATGTCCAAGATAATCCACATCTTGGTTTATGCATCTAAAGAGGTTTCGCATTTCTTGGAGTATTTCTTATACAGTGAAGAGTATGTTGTTAGTTTCTTGAATATGGATTTCGATGTCACTTCATCTCTGGTTGATCACAATCTTGCTTCTTACAGCAATGTCTTACAATCAAATACTGAAGATTTATTGCACAAACTCGTCACATCTAAGGTTGACAATATTGGTATTATTCATTTGGATGAAAAGGACCGGACAACAATTTATGATGTAGCTATTGAACATTTTTATAAAAAGTTAATGTCAAAGTACCAAGAATTGAAGCTTTGCCATACACTATATAAAATCGATTCTTCAAACGCTACAGCCCTTAAGAGTCTTGTAAAAGAAGTCAACCGAAACACCCAGCTTAAGATTTTTATAGTTATTGGAGATTCACAAAGTCAAAATACGCTATTCAGATTATATGCTAAAAACTACACCGAAGGTACAAAAAGAACTTGGATTTCTTACGATTTCGACTATAACACAGAATGGTATGACTTCGAGTATTGGAATTTGTACTCATATTATTTGCCATCTCTCAGATATGTTGGATGGTCGTCACCTTTACCAGAGGTGGACCTTAACCTAGCCCAAACATTCTTGGCGAAGTACTGTTATGATTCATACCAAACTGAAGTTTCACGAATCATGGCTATAATAGAATTTCGGAAAAACATGGGCGTCTTGTCCTTTTTTACGTTTAAAGATTTCAAGCACGCAAACATTGGGAAATTTAAATATTTCACAAACGGTCAAAGAAAATTAGCTGATATCCTAAACGGCTTAAAAAGCAGGAGAAGAGAATTTCTACTTCGTGCTTACGACCTATCACAAAACAAACTAGGCTATCCTGGAGCTAACAAATGTCTCTTGTCTACCTGTGCGACAGGTTATGAGCCATTCTTCGGCAAAATCAACCAATCACAACCTTGGATCACGAGGTATGGACACAGTTGTCGGAAATGTTTTTTAAATTATTACAATGATAAACCAGCATCAAATCAAAGCTGCCAGAGTTGTCCAGAAATGATGGTATCATCAAAGGATCGAAGCCATTGTTACAGCCCTTACTATAAAGAGTATATCAAATTTCATCAATTATTACCAATACTTACCGTATCTGTTTGCAGTATAGGCTTCCTGGTATCACTATTTACTATTACAGTTCTTTTAGCGCACAGAAATTCACTGTTCGCCAAAGCAATTAATACGTATAATTGCTTGTTGCATTTAGCAGTGACTGGCTTACAATTTCTGTTTATCCCTCTGCTTTTCATTGGCGAGCCATCTTTATTGAAATGTCAACTCCGACCAATATCTATTTTTCTACTATCTACATGTCCAGCGATCATCATTTTAGTCAAATCACACAAGATATTGGCTGCATTCAGAGCTAAAACGGTGGTAACGCATTCGGATAAAAAGAAATCAAATATTATTCAATCATCTATGGTTATTGCGTTTCTGGTCATAGACACTAGTGTCCTTCTATGGTCATTGCTGATCCGATTGCCAGAGATAACGAAAACCGTCAATCACTCCATTCACGAAATCTCCTTAGATTGTAACACTGGGTTTCATATCAATGCACAAATCCTGCTAATCATTATTCAACATCTATTTTCAGCGGTCCAAGCTTACAGAGGACGAAATTTGCCAGGACCTTTCAATGAAGCGATGTCAATCGCATATTCAACGCTAACAGTTACTTTCACCTACATTACTATATTCCCATTATACTTTCTTCAGAGTGATAAAAATATCACACGTGCAATACAAATGCTCATATTGGCCGTTGCGCAGACACTGTTTTTGACCATTTTTTATGGACCAAAAGTTTATACTTTGTTGTGCCAGCAACATAAAAACACAAAAGCGTATTTTAGAGATCAAATGTGGAAAAGATCACAAGCGAAAGTCAATTTACAGATCAGTATATCAACCACTCATTCAGCCCATTGAAGGAATATAACCCTCCAGCCAGTAAGAAAAACTCCCTGTTGAGAAGGTACAATGCTTTATGATTTTTTTTAAATTTTAATTGATAATTTAATTATAATGCAAACCCCCTGGTAATGTTAGGATGAAGACCTTCTAAATTTCTGAATATTTGCGAGTATTGACAATAGCAATAGAATTCCGCTACATTTCAAAATATTTAAAGAGTGCAAACGTTGTACTTCTCAAACAAGGAGATTTTTCCATGACAATAATCAAATTCCAAAAAAAACAGGCTTAATGGATTTCAAAATATAACTTTAAAACGATACAAAAAGATAAAAACAGTCTATAATTCGAGACTTTATAATTCGAATCTTTCTTTATTTAAAAGAAAAGCCCTTGTTCCTTGAAGAAATAATTAGAGAGAGGCAACCATATATGTGCTCCTGAATATTCGAAAAAAATTGAGTAATTATCAAAAATTCATGTTGTCGCAATTGTAATTTTTAGTTCTTTATTTCTCGTCTTTAAAACAAAAAGAAACTTTGTTAAAATCATAGTGTCCTCCAGGGTTTGTTCCCCCACCAAATTCTTGATTTTTTTAAATCTCCCCCCCCCCCCCTTCTCCCCCCCCTATGACTTTTCAGTTTTTTAGTTTCCCCCCTCTTTTTTGCTTCCCCCCCCAGAAAATTCTGAAAATATCAGTTCCCCCCATATACCCGTATAAATTTCTCAAATGTCAACCTGGCACAAACGTAAAATTTTGCTGCAAAAGGAATACTAGACAAAATAGAACGAAGATTGGTTAATTTTTCAATCATGATCTAATCACATGATATCATGTGGACTGACCTTGGTTGCTGAGATAAAATTGAAGTGATTTCACACTTTCCCCACCAAATTTGCCAACTATCGATGTTTCCCCCCCCTTCCCCCCCCCCCCCCCCCCCCCCCCTTTACTATTCAAATTTTCATTTCCCTCCCCCCCCCTCACTCATTCAAAATTGGAAAATTGGTTTGAGGGAGGACACTATGTTAAAGACACATCCGATTTTTAAATTTCTCAGTTTTGGAAAAAAAATGCTTTGACACTTTGTGATCTTGTTATCGTTTCGCTCTAAAAAGAAATATAGCCATTCTATTGGTTAGAAGTGACGTAAAAATTGAATTCAAAAGAATGGTTTCATTTTGTTTCGAAGTGAAACGTTAAGTTCGTGAACGTCGGCTAATGACGAAAGATTAGTAAGAAGGATAATAAGGCCTACTTTAGACGGCCGACTTTCTCCCCTGCCTATTCTAATTCATGATATGCACCACTGGAGAGTCTTCTGACATTACATCACGGAACCAATAGCTCATTGGTTGTAAGTGACGTAAAATCAGTCAATACGTCACTTTCAACCAATCAGCTATTGGGTGGAATGGAAGACATTGCAATGGTGCATATCATGAATTCTGATTCATGATATGCACCACTGGAGAGTCTTCTGAGAACTTTTAAAATTTTCCACCATATACGTCACTTAAACAATAGAAAGTGACGTATCAGGTGGAACAACACAGAAAAGTTGCATAATTTCGTGAAGTCATTGCAGTGGTGCATATCATGAATTGTTAGAGTAGGCAAAAGGAGGGCAAAAAGTTGGCAGTTAAAATCTTTGCTTGGAAAAGCTTGAAAGAAAACATTGCATTGACGTCAAAAGAGGGCAATGCATTGAATTTAGACAGCCAACCTACTGCCCACTTTAATCCACAATTAGAATAGGCAGGGCGAAAAGTGGGCCGTCTAAACTAGGGCTAACAAACCTATAGAATTGAACATCTTTCGGACAGCGGTAGTGCTCATCATATTTCTGCTCCTCAAGAAATCAGCCAACCGACCAGCGCACTGGACCACAATCACCATAGCCAAGTAAGGTAATGCAGCTAAAAATCCAGCCTGAAAGAACATATTAATGAAAATAGGCACGTATAAGCTACTGTAAGTTGGTCTAATGTCGACATACCTCCTCTAATTCCGACACTCATTTTTAGAGCTGGGATTAAAAGGAAGGTCGGAATCCCTGATTGAAACTTAATTTCTTTGCTTAGTGGTCAGAGGGAAAAAACCTTTTTCAATAAGTGATTCCAACCATCTCTCGAAAGGGAGTCAGTTGAGGGATGTCGACACTAGACCAACTTTACGGTATTCAAATTAATATTAGCTCATTATGATCTCATAATCGATGTATCGTTTTGAGAGCAAAGACCATACTCTTAGGTGCCAAATAAACGGGGTTGGAAAATTTATTTGGCACCTAAGAGTAATAACGATGAAAGAAAAATTAGACAAGAATCTGATTCTAATAATTGCACTACCTCCGCCCATTATATAAGGGTGTAAATTTCTTCTTCTCATTGCAGCTAAAACCTTGAATCTGCCTATAATGTGACTAGTTTTTCTGAATGTTGAGCAAATCTTGGAAATTCTTCTGAAACTGTTGTGTAAGAGTGATAAGTTTAATTAAATTTGGCATAAATATTACTCAATATTCTGTTTGGTTTTTACAAAAAGCTCAGTTGTTAACCTGCTAACACCAATAACACCAGTAAGTTTTGGAACAATGTTCTTAGTTTTATTTTCATCACGAACAAAATGTTTTTAATTGTTTTTTTCTTCTTTACTTTCTGTATTCACTAACACGCTAGCTCAAAAAGGGGCTGAAATTAAATGTTTTCTTAGCCATTTCTGAAATCTGAGGCTGAGATTTCTCTTATAAACTTTGGCTAAAACTGACATAAAATGTTCTCATAAAAAAACCATATACAGTATCAACGATAATGGAACTTACAGCTTGTAGATTAAAATCCAGCACGCTTTTCAGATATGTTGGAAGTTGTGTCAATAATGTGTACCATCCCCAGTTTTCGGTCATGTGTGCAATAATGATTGCCCATACTGGCAACGAGGTTATAAAGTCTTTCCAAGGTATATTTTCAACCTTTATGTACAAGAAAAAAAACAAAGTTTGAATAGCACACCACTATGCAAACGTCATAATTAATACTTTTAACATTTGACCGAAATTCAATCCCAAAATCCTTTTCATCTTGATTCGTAATGCGTGCAAGTTATTACTTTTGTATTGTCAATAAGTGTGATTGACTTGCAAAAGCAATTAATGCAAAGGATGATGGGATTAAAACTCAGACAAACAGTAATTTTGATGTCTATTTTTAGAATCACTGCGGTATGCTATTATGATAATACTTCAAGTTTTATGGGATCGTCAGTTATCAAAAGAAAAATGACAAATGCTTTTATGTGGAAAATTTGAATGAATTGTAAAGAATTAGGGGATTATTTAGGGTAGTATTTATACAAAAGGTAATTCTGTATAAACGCTTTATAATAATGTGTAAAGATCAATCTTTAGACTTTTTAATATTTTCAACCTTGAAAAATGAAAGCGAATGGACGGCATTTTTGGAGAACAGGATTTTCAAATTCATCATTACAAAAAAATTGCAACAAGATTCTCTATTCAATCAATAATCCGTAATCAAACAGTACATTGTGTGTGAAAAAAGTTTTTTTTCAAATTTTTCATCGTGAATAAATATCAAGTCTCAAATTATGGTAGGCCTTTCCTTTTTTACCAGTTGTGAAAACATTATGTCATGATTTAATAAAGGTTTACACGTTTTTTTTTTATAAGAACGTCAAAAATTTTCGAAGCCTTCGGATGTTCTTAGCTTTTTGGATTTGAAGCCTAAATAGCTTTTTGGATTTGAAGCCTAAAAATGTTCTTAAAATGTTCTTATTTTCAGCATTTTTTGAGCATTTTGATGTAATTTCTTAAGAAAATGCATGTTTTAAGTCTCCAAAGCCTTAGAATGTTCTTAGAATGTTCTTAAATTTTTGGGCCTCGAAGCCTTATGTTCTTATATAGTTTGTTCTTATAAAAAAAACGTGTAGATTTAAACTTGTATTGTAACTCTCGAAACATCGGTTATTTGCCAAAAAGACTATAACGGCGAAAAAATAAACTTTCAAAAAGTTACCTGTTTTTCCGGTTTATCTTGCTTCAAAGAGTTTTGAATGTAATCTAATTCTTCTTTAGAGATTTTCGGATGATCACAAGGAGAGTCTGTCACCAGTGCAAACCAAAAGAAACTCCAAATCACACCAAACAATCCTAAAGAAGCAATGAGATAAATAAATCAAACATTTGCTTCCATACTGGTGAAAGCAACGTAACGTATTAAAATATCAGAAGTTTCGTTATTATTTTGTTTTCTATTCATTTTCCTATATCAATATTATTGTAGTATCATTGACAAACAACAACTAAGCAGCTAGATTTTTAAGAAATATAAAAAAACAACACCATATACATAGACGGCCTCAGATCCTTCTCATCGTCCAATATAAAATATTATTGCAGTAGTTATTATACAAACCTACCAAAAGTATAAAAGACCCATGGCCATCCAAAGGAATTAGCAATAACACCTGATAGTGGCATTCCTAGCACTGTCCCAGCAAAGGGTCCTGTAAATAATGAAAACGATTCGACAGTTAAAATGGACGTATTGAAACATTAAATTTACTTCAATCATTATGAATTTGATATTAAATGATGAGGTTATTCTAGACCAGTTCTCTTTTATTATGTGCTAGTACATTTCTTTGTTTAGACGTGTTGTAAACTAAAAATGTTTGTTCAAATTTTAAACAGAACTCCACATTGGAGTATGTTGGACTATACTCACACAAGTTGACTTTAAAATTCTAAAAGCAATGTCAAAAACTTTGAAAAAAAACGAAAATTAATTATCACAATTCAAACCTGAAAATGAGATTGTTGCAAGTTTACTTCTTTCTAAAGGTGGAGCCCATTTTCTCCAGATTGCATAAATGCTTGGGAATGTTACACCCTGAAAAGTCGATACTTCTAGTAATATTTAGTTTACATAAATTATTATAAATTATATTATCGTCCACCTCTAGGCAAAACGCAATGTCAAATATTTTTAGATATCCGATAGCAAAATATCTCTTCTGTAGCAGCAACGAGCATAAAGAAAATAGATTTTTGATCTAATAATTATTTAAATGTCACATACCGGGTGACCCACGAAAAAGTTCAGACGTTTCCCGACGTCTTGAGGCCGAACAAATGTCCCAAAGTGCTTGGAGTTTTGATATTTAGAAAGTAGATATCCTAACTTAAAATTTGAGCTATCACTTTTTAAATTTGACCAACTTGTTCTCTGCTTATGAGCTTTTAAAGTCAAAATTCACTTTACGGAAAGTGTAAAAAACATGTAAAAAAGGGGTATCAAATTTGGTATTTTTAGACGTTTTTGATATACAGTTTTTGAAAAAAATCTATGAAAGCGCCAATTTTTATAAAAACTAGTCTTGCTTTAAACAAAAACTACTTTCAAAGGTGTTTTTATTAATTATTAATGTCATAAAACTCGTTAAATAAGTCAATTTGTAAGTGACTTTCTAATTGATTGCATGAATTTAATACCTCTTTCTTACGTGTTTTTTACACTTTCCGTAAAGTGAATTTTGACTTTAAAAGCTCATAAGTAGAGAACAAGTTGGTCAAATTTAAAAAGTAATAGCTCAAATTTTAAGTTAGGATATCTACTTTCTAAATATCAAAACTCCAAGCACTTTTTTCGGCCTTAAGACGTCGGGAAACGTCTGAACTTTTTCGTGGGTTACTCGGTATATAAAAACAGATAAAAGAAAGTTCTTTTTAACAAAAGAGAAAGGAAATTTGAACGTTTTATAATGAAATTGACATCCTTAAATAAGAAAAACGTTCGAAAATGTCTTACAAAGAGGGAAGACTGAATGAAATAGGGAAAAATTAAAATGCTTTTCTGCTTATTGGTGAACGATAAACCATATATTCAACGTGAAAAATTGGATATCGAAATTATTCAGTCTAGCTTTAATGAATATCATCAAGCTCAACTGAATAATTTTCTATATCCGATTTTTCTTTTCGAATATCTGCTTAATATTGCATTCCAAAAGGGGTGAAATCTACAATAACCTAATAATAATACTCATTTTCAACACAGAGGATTACGATCTCCTCTTAAACATAATGGAGGTTTGAGAATTAGAGAATCCAGAATAATAATTTTCATTCTAAAAATTCACTATCATAAGATAAAAAAATTGTTAACCTCGAATAATCCTTCCGCCATTCTTACGGCCACCAGTAAATAAACATTACATCTAGCTGCAGGTGGTGTAATCAATGTAAAAAGAGCTGTCATTAGGACACCACAACCAAACAAGTTTTTACCACCATATTTTGTAGCAAGCCAGCCACCAGGTATTTGTGTGATAATATAACCATAGAAAAATGAACTAAGAACAAATCCTGAAAAAGAAAGACATATATAATGACCTTAATTTGATAGTTTGACTTATCTGGATTTTGTCCTTGTACTTCGTCCATTTTACAATTATGCTTACACTTTTAATATCCTAATTTTTATTTATTTTTAGAACACTATAATAATTACTGATGATGATATTAGTATATCGAAACATGTTTAACAATAAAAATTAACATTGCTTTGGTCAAGTTCATTCGACTATATGTCTTGCTATTGACTTATTATTATTATTGACCTTAGTAAGCATAATGATTACTTAAGCAATGAATATATGACTATTCACTTATTTGCAGAACCAAGTTGTTTTATTTAATGAAGATCTGTGCCTATCTTGAAACTCAGAGCATGAATTAAAGAAAGTATGAGTAGCTTTAAAGAAATTACAATATCAATACCTTGAAGTTTTGGACTCCAGTCAAGTTCTGGACTCTATAAAAATAATTTCGAAGGGAAGTATAGAGAATTATAAACCATCTTTATTAATAAAAGAAGAATTTTTCTAAAACTGGATCAAGAAGTTACAATTCTTTCTCAAATCATAGTTTAGAGCTCTGCTAAGAAAAAGGAAAAAAAACAGCCCTGTAATCAGAAGGCTGAAATAAAATTTCTTACTGATCCAAACTTCAGCCATATGAAAGTTTTTCAAAACGAAATCTCCCTACTAAATGAACAGCTGTTTTCTTAAAACAAGCTTGAGTTTTAAAATCCTGATAAAATTTTAAAAACTTACCACAGTATACTCAGTCCCATTTGCATATTTGGCTGTCCTATTGGATACCATTGCCACCATAGCTACACTAAGATTTACTCTCAATGCGTAAACATTAACAAATCCAAAAAAAGCCATGATAGCGACCAGGTAACGTTTTGGCAGACATGCACAACAACAAAGGTCTGCTTTTGGACGATCATGATTGGCTTTGTGATTACTACTTGCATCATAAGAGTAAAGATCAGAATTTTCACCTTTCACCTCTTTCCCTTTCTCAACACGATCCATTTCAAAAGACATTTAGTTGTTCAATCAGAATTCGGGTGCTTCTGTAATCAAGTCATTTTTGTACTATTTATATTACTAGATTCTAACCTGGTTATTGATGAACAAAAACAAGATTATTGTATCGTTATTGTTAATTTAAATCCAAGATCTCACAATCTCAGATCTTTTAGTTACAAATATGGCTTGTAAGTAGGCTTTAGGTGACCCCTAAATTTACACCATGGAAACTAATTTATATTATGTTGTATGGAGGAAAGTTCTAGAAAATGGTCAGGGAACAAGGGGTCAAATTCTGACGTTTTTTGAATAAATTTCATATATGAGACTACCTTATTTTACATGAATTGAAAAATTTCGTGTTAATAAAAACCCCCTTAATTAAAACCAGCCGTGTTGTCCTTGAAAAAGCAAATAGAACTTGTGTTAATTTTTAGCCTGTTAATTTCAAGGCCATTGAATACTTGCATAGTAATATTCGTATAGTAAGGTACTAAATTTAGGTACTATTTCAAGAACTGTCAAGAATTGTAAAGAATGATAAACATAGATAAATAGATAAAAGGATCTGATGAAAAATGTAGGCGAAACCACGTTTTAACTTTATTATTATATATCTGTATATTATACAGCCATTGAATAATTCCTAATATACCCTAGCTCTTATACCACGGTAGAATTTTTTTCTTGGTGATGTATATTCAACTCAGCTTCTCCTCGTTGAATATTACATCACCTCGGGTTAATAAATCTCAATAACCAATTTTTACCCATTGAATATCTGCTTGAAATGAATTTCTCTGAGTACAATATTATGATATAATATTGTAAAATAGTCAAGTGAGATGTCTCATCACATTTTGATTGTTCTTCTTTGTTTCGATAACAAAGAAGTGAGAGTTAAAACACATTGAAAACAATTCAAATTTGATGGGCATGCTTACAAGGTTTTATGAAAAAAAATCCTTCGTTTGATTCTCAAATGATGACAGTGATATTATTGATTTTGTTCCATCAATGTTTGTGAGTGCACTTTATAGTTTTGATTCCTCTGAGAGATATATTCTGGTTCTCATGTTACCAGGCGATGTAATATATATAAACCCTATTGAACTGATTTTCGTAAATTGAACTATCAAATTTTATAAAATTAGTCAAACGATAACTGTTCGATTAGCAAACTGTATCAAACAGTAATCGATATCTTCAGTTCGTTTACTACACGTTTTTTTTTTTAGAAACTAGTTTTACCAAGCAATGTTTCGGCTTTTTGAGCCTTAAATGTTTCTTACATGTTTCTAAACTTTGTCAAGCTTAAAGGACGCATGTCAATAATACAAAAGTCTAATAGACTAATCTACAGTACTTTCTTATCTTCTATATATTTATTTTCTGACTGTTATGTAAGTATTTTTCCGGAACTTTGCCTTGATTGGAAGGTTCTTAAAAAAACAAACAAGAAGCCTGTTGGCTTGAAGGCCCAGCGAAAAGTAACGTGTTGATAAAGAGCGTGCAAAACAGCAAATGACCCTGTTAACATGGATCAAAGTGAAGACATGGAAAATTTTTCCAAAATCACCGCTGTACTTCTCATTAGTTAGACGCTTGAAATTTTATTGAATGGTCTCCTACCAACCGGCGCAGGTTCACCCGGTTGAATACTCTCAGGTATCGTGAGATTGGGTAACTTGCATCAGTGGAGGCTAACATAACATGCATAACATGCATAGCCCTCAAATGAAAGACCTGGCTGGTCACTAAAATACAACTATGCAGCTCCGCTCGCAGCTCTACTCTACCATTTTTGTTTTGATTTAATTTTGTATTTTATAATGACCAGCCAGGTCTTTCATTTGAGGGCTATGCATGTTAGCCTCCACTGATGCAAGTTACCCAATCTCAGGGGGGTGGAATAAACCTTTTTTCAAAGAGGCCACCCTGTTGAATAATTATGTAGTCCAGCAGAAAAACAATGATAAAACCATTTATAATTATTACAATATGCACGATACAGTAATTATGCATGGCTCTATCATTGTTTTTATGGCTGGACTACATAATTATTCAACAGGACGTCCTCTTTGAAAAAAGGTCTATAAAAATGTCCTAGGTGGAAAATTTCCATAAATTATGTGCGCCCATAGAAAAATATTTTAAAAAACCCGCAAATATATAGTGAGTGGGCGCTTTTTAACCAATTAGGTGCACTCACATATTCAGGGAGATATATCCCTGCAGGCATGTTAGTTGGACCAGACAGTAAACCAGAAAAATGATCTTTAAAAAACTAGACGATAAAATAGTTTACGGTCTGTATATCAAGGCTAATAAAATTCATGAGATTTAATGTGAGTTAACAGTTAATGTGAGTGATAGATCCAGAAATGACCATTTTCACTGTTCATGCATTGTAACCATGAAAAATGTTTCAATCTAGTTCAAATTTACCCATGAGCTGCATTTTAGCGTCAATTAACAGATTCCAGAATCAGTGTATACTTTAAATAATTATGTGTCGAGTTTGAAAATCAAGCCACCGATCGTTTAATGCGACAGATCCAGAAATGACCATTTTATTTAATATATGTGTAGAATCATGAAAAAAGTCCCAATCTTGTTCAAATTTACACATGAGCTGCATTTTAGTCTCCATTAACATGATTCCATAATCAGCTTATTTGAAATAATTCTGTGTCGAGTTTGACAAATCAAGCCACCAATCGTCAAACGAGACAGATCCAGAAATAACCATTTTCACGCGTAGCATCATGGAAAAAGTTCCAATATTGTTCCAATTTACACATGGGCTCCATTTTAGTGTACCAAATTCCAGAATCAGTTTACTTGAAATAATTATGTGTTGAGTTTGAAAATCATACGACGTCCCACCACTGCTGACCACCGTTGTTTCTCTTGTTATAAACAGCATGAACAGCGACATATCCAGAAGTGACTGTTTTCTTATGTAGCATCAAGAAAAAAGTTCCAATCTTATTCAGTTTTACACATCAGCTGCATTTCAGTTTATTTATTTCTATATCAGAAGCCATTATTTCCTAAAAATTTATATCTATAAAGTCTTTTTGAAAACAAGAAACTAAAAATGAAAGTGATTTATGGTAGAATTTTCACTCATAAAACTTTATGAAAACTTGAGCAAAGACTATAAGGTATGGCAGAATGTTGAAAAAAGGTTTATAAAGAAAAATAATTACAAAATTTCTTTGGTTTGAAAGTCTCTTGACCACTAAAGCAAAGAAAATGTTCAAGAAAGTATGAATCAACCTCCTCGCTTCGACTGCCATCTTGTTTTGTTTTGAAAATTGTTTTGAAGGAGCGCGGAATCAGAAAATATATCTTTTATAGCCAGTATCCGACTTTAGCAAGCTTTTCCCTCTCCAGACGGCAAAATTAAAAAGTGTGTTACTGGTTTTAAGCGCCGTTTCTACCAAAACGGACAGACAGATACACGGACGGAAAAGTGCTAATGAAAGGCCCTATTGCTAGCGCTGGGCCAATTAAAA